>NW_008631516.1:41505-41792 GCF_000691845.1 Merops nubicus
GGGTCTCCTCTTCCCTGGCCCAGCCGTTAACCGCGCTGCTTCTGCAGGGGAAGCAGGCAAAAATCGCCGCTTTCCCCCCTTCCCTCTCCTACAAACCGCACCGACCTGGATGCCACCGTCTCGGAGGAGATTTTGGGGGGGATCCCCCTTCAGAGCCTCTCCCCTTGACCTTGAAAGTGGGATTTTAAAAAAAAAATGATAAAAAACAAGGCGAAGAAGCGCTGGGTACCGGTAGTCACTCCCTCGTGCCACGGTGCGGTGCTGATCCCCCCCAACCACCACGGCGG
>NW_008631517.1:0-16860 GCF_000691845.1 Merops nubicus
CAACCTAAATGATTCTATGATTCCACCTGTATAAGGTGTCTTGCTTTGTGTGAACAAAGATGGGATGCTCCTGGGGAGACCATGGACCTCACGGTCTCTCTCTCCAGAGCACTCTTGACATATAGAACTTTAGATCCACCTAGTAATCAAAGAAAAGGGTAACCAATTTAAGCACGTTTCCTATACTGCAGTTCCAGTTAGTTGTCTGCTACTTCACTGGGTACTTAAATTCATCTTACAGTTCCTTAGAGGAACAGTAACTGTTCACATCTGAAAGAGAAATTGGCAAGAGCTTTTTACTGTTGCCATCACTGAAACTGAATACCTACTTATAAAGCCCAAACTTTAAGATGGGAGAATTTTACAATGTTACTGAATTTCCAAAAGCTTTTTGCTTTGTTGTTGTTGTTGTTTTTTTCTTTTATTTCCACATTGGTTTGTTAAAATGTAAAGCTATTTATACTTTCAAAAACAGTAGCAGTGCCAAAAACTTATTTACAGAACAGACACACCACAGATTGTGATGGGGTGAATGGCCCTTTTAATACCCTCTTTCTGAGAGGGCTTAAAATTTAACTACAGTAATATAAGACCAATATTCATATAACCTTTACACAGAAACTGAGGGAAAATGAGTGACAATTATAACACGATTACTTGACCATAAAAACTTGGACCATTGCTATAAAAATCTCCGTTCTTGCTAAACAAAGTATACAAAATTTCTGTCCCCGACCCTGCTCCACTAAAATCAAAATAAAGAACTGATAGGAACAAATAAAATAACATACAAGACATACCCAAACATGTTTTTGCAAATTCGAAATTGTTGAAAAAAAGAAAATAAAAACTAAATTTACTAAATAAGCTATTATATGCTTTATATCAATGTGAATTGTGGATGGACTGTTTAATCACAATTTTTTTTTCTTAATAAGCATACTGAACACAGTCTTGGTTAATGACACATGAATTATAGAAGTTTAATTAGAGTCAGAGCAAAGCTTCACATTTAAAATAATTTAAAAAAATATACAAAACTACAAAACTACTTACTCCACTGCTTACTGGTCCAAACTGATGGCCTGAGGCATCTGGTTCTTCTAAATACAGAGTGTAAAAGTGTGGTCTATATCAAACAGTACCAAAAATGTAATATTTTACATACACGTAGAGACAGTTTGAAGAGATTATATTTCAACAATGGATATCAAATGTTGGAAACAACGCTGTCATACAGAGGAAGGACATATTCAATAATAACATAATAAAAATTAATAAAGTTAACTTTCAGTCACAGAACTCAGCTTGCAATAATATTTTAACATTTTTAGAACAATGCATAAGATATTGTTTAAAACAGAAATCATATTTACAAAGTAATTAATTGCAATACCACTCAAGCAGGAACTTACACGTGCAGTTGTACACCTACCTCTCATCTTCAGGCAGCTGCAGCCAGCGAAGAACAGTAACCACCCTTTCTTCAAAGGGTATGGAGCTGTATCAAAGCATTACACGATCAGCCAACCATGTATTTCCAAGAGCTAAAACATTTTAGTCACACAGTACAAACTCAATGTAGTTTAGCAGAGAAAATTGAACTCAGCTGGATGCCATTAATGACTATTTAGCAGAATGCAATTTTATCTATGCTAATTGCTTCTGACTCTGCAGGAGTTAATGGCCTGATCTAGAGCTCCACTGAATCATTGATTGCGATGTGATCAGAACAGAGCTCCCAGTATTGCTTATGTTTATTATACAAAGAGAATAATTTGCTTCAAGGTGCAAAATCATGTGCTGACTTTCATTCCTGTATTATGTTTTGAAAAAGTTTTGGTTTGGGGGTGGTTTCTGTTTTTACATTCTTAAACACTTTGAATACAAGTTCTCATCCTGTCATGAAGTAGATATTTTACATCATATATGGAAGTAGACCAACAATGAGCATAATGACTTGTAACAACAGGAGGCACCCACAAAGTTAGTAATTCAGCTACTTAACACAAGTTACAAGTATAGATTCCTAGAGAAAGAAAACATAGGTAGAAAGTCAAGAATCAGAATTTTCATGCTATATGAAGGGTGTAGGAAGAGAAAATGACCTTAGGAAGACAGAAATGAAAAACTGGATTTATTGGGTGAGATTTGTGATTATTAATTAAATGGTGACAAATAGATTTATGTAGAATTTTAATTATGCAAAAAATGTTTAATTGCAGTGAAGAGCAATCACTGACTAAAATATTACTTCCTTAATGTGAAGTATTTTCAAAATTTGCAACAAAAATAATTTTATATTAGAACAATGTGCCATAGTCAACAGTATAGTTTTCACAGACAATATCATCTCAAGACCTGATCCATTCACCACATGAGAGTTTTGGATTGAATGACTAAATGCACTCACAAAAGATTTTTATAAACAGAAAAGCACTAAAGTTTCAAAGCTGGCTGCTCTTAAAGCTAATTTTTCCACATGCATCCTGTAAAATGTTTGCTGAGGAATGACAAAATGCTTGGACAAGAACTACATTATACTGAAACAAAGTTAACTGGATCCTATCTTTTTGTACGATGTGTACAATGATTTAGAAAAATGGGAGGAAAAAAAAAATTATGCTTTTTCTAGCATCTGTCCCCTTGCAACAGTCAAAGTAAACACTCATCTCAGACACAGGAGTTTACATACCTATTGTATATTTCATACAGGTTTGGAAAGGTTCCATTAACTGCTACATCTGACCCAGGCCAAAAGAACGTAGCCGCTTTGAGACCTTGGTACATAGCTGTTAGCCAAATCTGAAGGAAAAGAGCAATCACCATCATTAGTACAGCTCGCTGAATTAGCCGAGTAACTGCCAGATCCATTACCACCCCCACCAGCTCTGCACCTTCCCATACATTTAAAAACTAAAAAAATGCAAGCAGAGGCCACCAGAGAGTCAATCTTGCACATCGTCTCTATCTGCAGCCCAGGTATACCTTGCCCCCTGATTCCTTATGGCAAACACAAAATTCCTTCTGCTGCTACAACAGAGGGAGCCAGGACAGAAATACAAACCATTAGCTCCCGCAGATGGAGCAGTAATGCAATGGTAGAACCATGGCTGAACATCAGGAAGGGGAAATTACTCAAGAAGAGTGAAGCAAGAAGGAGCGGGAATGCTCTGAGGGTGTGTGCCCCACATGCTCTGAAATATGGGAGCCAGACTCTGGTCAGCTCTTCTGATTTTACTGCTAACCTCATGACTTGCAGATTTCTGCCTGCCTTCTGCACGTACTCCTGTCTGGCTTACAACACTTTTTTTTTTTTCTCATTGGCCCACAAAAATCTATGCTTATGTGTTCTTTCCTTAAAAAAGAAAAAAAAAAAAAAAATCCAGTCCTCTCCCACAGTGCTAAACAGTTAACATCTGTTCCCTTGCTCCACTTCAGGCCTGTTCTTCAGGCTACCACTCACCCCAGCTTTTCCATGCCACTTCATTTTGATGGCAGTCTTTGATCTGCTGAATGATTGAACTAAGCCACTTTCTTTTAAAGCTGCAACTTTAGACATAGTAGTAATTTGGGTAGGGTGTAAACCGTTACTACTGCTTATTACTGAAAGTAACTGGTCTGTCAGTTTCCTCAGAGAAGTTAACTGCAATCCCACTTCATAGAAAAAAATAAAAAAAAAATTTAAAAAAATCTGGTATCTCAATTATTTTCAGCTATTTTTTTCCTTAGAGAAAATTCCATTTAAGTTCAACAAAATCTGTTACCCTTTGTTGTCCCTGTATGGGAATTCCTAATGATGCTGAGTAAGACTTCTTGGCTGAGTTGGAAGTACCCTCTGTACTCTTTCAACATCACTATGCATGCAACTGATATTAAGTAATAACAACAGGCTGATGTACATGTGCAGCAGTGCATAAACACTTACAGGCTGTCCTTGGTACCACTGTGGATTAAACTTCTCTTCACTTTTAAGGGTGAAGAATGCATTTCTTTTGGGGTCATACATCTTGTTATCAATTATACCATGAGATTCAGGATACAGGCCCTGTAATTGAGAGTATATCTTGTTGCAACGTTATAAAGAAAATGAACCTTCTGGCTACACAAACAGATGTCCATCAGACAAATACAACCAGTGAATAATCTTATGTGTATGACTTCTGCTCCACCAATACCTCAAGATCCAAATTTAACAGCAACACCTATCATTGCTACCAAGCTCTACCTCCCAATTCTTAGCTGCTTCTCAGTGAGAAGCAATTAAAAAATGTAGACAAGCAACTTGTTCTGGGATCAAACCAAAAGAAATCATCTGAGTTCATGCATATGTTGCATCTTTAGCAGAAGTGACAAAGCAATTATCTATGCTGGACCCCCATCATACAACCAAAATTTGAGAATTTGAAAAAGCAGAATTGCACATCAGCAGGTGAAAGCTCTAGCTGGTGATAACCATTACATCAGCAGTGAAAGAAGTGCTCAGAGGCACCAGCTGTCAGTAGCTTTAACAAACTTTGTGCTCTGCCTTCAAGCAGATGAGCTCCTTCTTACATTGAAGAATATAACACCACCATTAGGACTCTGATTAACACCAGGACCTGCTACTTTTCGTAAGAATGGGGGGCCAAGACAAAGCTCTGTACTGTATTTAGGGACACCATCACAAGGATGCAGGGCAGGATTAATGCCTCTAAGTTAGCATACTCAGTCATGTATATTTGAGAGGATTACACAGTATAAAAAAATTGTACCTGAACCTGTGTTCCTCACTTACCAAAAGACAATCCTGACAAACTGGGAAGATAGGAAAGAAGGTGCAGATCCTCAAGTAGTTGACTGAATTTTAATTCTGACATAATGAAACTAAGAAGGATCTACTGGATTCCAACCCTACCTTTGGTGTTGAAAAAACTCTTTACACTCAGGAGGTAATAAATTTACAAAATCTGTTTTGCACCATTCCTATCCAGGTTTGGGTACAGACCATCACAGAGTCAACTTCAATGTTATGTTCAAACCTTTTCTTTCTTATCATACTCTTCTTTGTGTCATGACAAGCTACCTTAAAGAACTGGAACACGGCTGACAATTTAAAGGAGTCAGACTGCTCCTACTTTGAGAGAGAAAGCTATCTGCAGTTTAGTGAAAATATTTACACACATGAGGAGTTGTAAAGTGATGTGACCTTTTCACCTATATGGGAATTCCTGTAGCTAGTCTTGGAAGGATTGGATTGCTTAATCAGATTATATCTGACCACTCAGCTGTAGTGTTATATAATAACTGTTAATCTAAATTAGATAAATAATATAATATACACATTTTCATATTCTGAAGGGAAATCATAATAATTCATCAAAGAAATATAGTATGTCCTTGGAGACAACTTAAGAATGAATGGTCTCTTCAGGAGTGGAAACATAATATACAGCAGCTCTTACTGTGACAATGGAGTAATGATTGGGGAAGGTTTTTGAAGGATACACTGGTCTCATACTGGAAGTGTATGTTCCACATTTCTCTAGAGGAAGAAAGAAAGAAAATCAGCATAGTTACACAAATAATAAAAAAAAAAAACCTTGCAAGTTTCTTTTACAAAGACATATATCTACTAAAATAATAGAAAAACTAAAAGATATCTCCAGAAAGTTTTTTGTTCTTCAAAATTCTAGAGTTAATACTTCACTTCTCTTTCCATGTTCATTTACAAGTTGACTGAATATATCCCTAATAACTGACTTCAGTGATCACACGAGCAAAACTTACAGTCCTTGTGAATATCATGCACAGGTAAGAATGAATAATCAAAGAAATCACACCCTCAAAAATTGTCCTGGTATGTGGTAGGTGAAGTCTGCAGCTTGAGACCAACCATCTACTTCATCCTGGGTGCTGCCAAAGATGAAGTGGCCACTGGCACCGTGATGCCCTGGCTCTCTGTCACCTGTCAAATCTCTATTTATTTTGCAGTCTCATTTTTGTTTGTTGCTTGGTTGTTTTGTTTTAATAAAACTAAGCTCTACTTCAAAAACAAACCTCAAAGTTTTCTTTATCTTGACACAAAAATCACAGTTTAACGAGATCAGTGCACAGTATTTGCTAGTATTAAGAGTCATTAGCCAGGACAAAGCACTTAAGGAAACCTTACTTAAATTATGTGCCTAAACTTCAATGGGCAAATCTATGAGCCCTGATTTTCAGTAAGAAAAGAAAAAAAAGCCCCTCCAAAAAAGCCTTAATGACTTCAGAAATACTATGTGATAATCAAAACCACTTCAACTGATGCTGAAATGACAAAAGTAATGACCCTGTAGATAGACTACCATTGGGCTGTCTTCACTGGCCCTCTGGGCCATTATATGTAATATAAATAAAATAGAAATTAAAGGTTTGATTATATAAAAAGTGTTGCATCAAGGTACTTTGAACTCATTGGATTATTTCAACTGAGATCTAATCCAAACCCACAACTTGAGTTAACTGAGATAAAATGAAGCCGAGCCAGAAAACGAAATTATTGAATAGTTTGGGTTGGAAGGGACCTTAAAGATCACCTAGTTCTATCTCCCCTGCCATAGGCAGGGACACTTCCCACTAGACCTGGTTGCTCAAAGCTCTGTTCAACATGGTTTTTAACACCTCCAGTAATGAGCGTCCACAACTTCCCAGGGCACCTTGTTCCAGTGTCTCTTCACCCTCATAGTGAAGAACATCTTCCTAATTTCTAGTCTAAATTTACCCTCTTCCAGTTTGAATCCATTAGCCCTCATCCTACCACCACAAGTACTTGTAAGTCCCTCCCAAGCTTCTTGTAGGCCCCCTTCAGATACTGGAAGGTCACAGTAAGGTCTCCCCAAAGCTCTCTCTTCTCCAGGCTGAACAACCCTAGCTCTCTCAGCCTGTCCTCGTAGCAGAGGTGTTCCAGCCATCTGGTCATCTTCATGGCCCTCCTCTGGACCTGCTCCAACAGGTCCATATCCTTCTTTTGCAGAGGACTCCAGAGCTGGACACAGAACTCCAGGTAGGGTCCCACAAGAATGGAGCAGAGGAGGACAATCACTATGCTTGACCTGCTGGCCATGCTTCTTTTGATGCAGACTAGGATACAGCTGGCCTTCTCAGCTCACACATTGTTGGCTCATGTCCAGCTTTTTGTCAACCAGTACCCTCAAGTCTTTCTCTGCACAAGTATTAACAATCCATAGTCCATCCAGCCTGTATTTGTGCTTGGGATTGCCCCAATCCAGGTGCAGGACCTTCCACTTGGCCTTGTTGAACTTCATAAGGTTGTCACGGGCCCACCTCTCAAGTCTGTCAAGGTCCCTTTGAATGGCCTCCCTTCCCTCCAGCGTGTCAACTGTACTATACATCTTGGTGCTGTCTGCAAACTTGCTGAGGGTGCACTTAATCAGCTTTTCCTCACAATGCCCAAGAAGTGTTCTCCAGCTTAATTTATTTTATAATTGCATCTAACGAAATTGTTCCAAAGGGCTCATCTTATTCTAACGCAGCACAAAATGGAAAAAAAAGCTAAAACCTCAAATACATCTGTGAATTGTTATCCTCTGGAACAGATGAAGTTATAACAACCACTATACAAAAAAAGCAAGTATTTTTACTGATTTATTTTTAGTCAAACTGAAACCAGCCACCCCAGGTAGTAATTTATGAATGACAAGAAGATTGGCATATTTTTCAGACAAGGAATGCCACCAGTTGTATACAGACCACAGGCAAAATAGAGACAGGAAAAGCAACTAAAGTAACTTAGACACTACAAAGTTAAGATACTACAAAAGCTAGGGAAAAATATGTATTTAGGAGGCTCTCATTTCTTCCGAAAATATTTGCCAAATGAAGGTTTTCTTCGATTCAGCACATTTCTACGGGTCCTTCTATAATAGCTGCTCTTAATCTCTTCCTTCTCTATCTTTTTACAAACATAATCTAATGCTTTCTACCTTGCTTTCCATTTTCCAAAGCCGTTCCACCTAAATATGAGACAATATGCCATACAGAGTGAAAAGCAGGTCTATTTTTACTTTGAAGAAATAAAATAAGCTCACAGCAAAAATCATCCACCTTCTAAAATACAGCAAGGGCTACTTAATAATTTTTAAGGTTTCACTGAAAATCCGAAGGGTTGTTTCCTCATATCTTCCCTCTGTTTCCCCTTCCTCCCTCCCACATCTCAAGTTCTTTGTGCACAGCTGTTATTCAGAACAACAATTTCAATTTCCATGGAAGAAGAGTGAGCATTTTAAAGAGTAAGCATAGCTACATCTATAGATATTTAAAGACATCATGATATTGTTTAGACAATGAAACTACTCACGTAATTTGCTAATAACAGGTAAAAGTCCACCCCAAGTTTGCAAATATTCTGCTCTGAAGCCGTCCAATGAAAATAGTAACACCGGAGACTTGGTAAATCTGAACAAACAGAAATTGAAGTATTAAACGACAGACTCTGAGAAATAATTTCCTACAATCTATTTCGAGAAAATTTCCACCAGATCATGGAGATGTTCATTATGGGACAATAAACTGGGGCAAACAAGTAAGTCTTCCTAACCAGAAAGGTTCTCAGGCTGGCACAGTGGTGAGCAGACCAGCATCCAGTCCCTCTGTTCACAGGCTGGTGCAGCGACCCTGCCCAGAGGTTGAGAATTGCAGTGGGATATGCACAGGGAAATCATGACAATGCCATAAACACTTGTAAAACAAAGAACAAGCCAACATGCTCATGTAATCCATGTGGTGGGTTTAGTACTCCTTATCTTGAAATCAGTCCCTCTGGAGCAACACTCAAGGCTCTCTAAGCCCCCACTTCCACCCTGAGGATAAAAGGCAATCTGAAGCCATGGCTTTCCTTTGTTCATTTTGCTCCTGAACAATTTGTGAGCTGTCTAAAAACAAGGAATTTATCTTTTTACATATACAGTGCACAAAACTATAAGGAAGTCTAATGCACAGGATACATTAAATCAGCAATCGTAACACACATTTTTCCTTTCATCTTACGAAGATTAATTAACCAAGAAGAATTGTACCACATTTACTACCAAACTCCAAACTGAAAAATGTGTCCCTAGAACTGGAACACTATAAGAGTATTTCTGCCTGGAACTGGACAGATAAATTCAGAAACTGATTTCACACTGGAACTAGCAAAAACAAATTCTTCCCTCCCAGTATCCACAGGACCTATGTTTTCCAGCCTTGACTTGTTCCTACCTTCAGCCCTGTACAAACAATTTCTCTCCATCTGTAAGTACTTAAAACACTAAATCACAGGCAGGAACAATCATCAGTAACTTCTTCCTTGAAGAAAATATATCTAATTTTTGACCTATAGATATGTAAGACTTAAAAAAAAATAAATCACTGCAGTGCAGCAACAACCACTGAAAATACAACTTCACACAAAAGAATTTAATTTATTCTGAGTGGCAATTGCAATGTCATTTTTCCTTTTTATGTTTACAAATAGTAAAATAATTTAAAAAAAAAAAAAACAAAACACAACCAAAAACACCAACTTTGTTGCACTTCAGTTTCCCAAAATAAAACACTGAGGACTGAAGACAAATATTGTTTATAAAGTGATGGAAATTTCTTTAGTGAGGTAGTCCACAAAAAAAAATGCAAACAGTCATTTTAAGTGAAACATTTATAACCCTTATTTCAGTCAAACAGACGTGACTATATTAACTGAAGATTAGTCAGGCAACCAAAACGTTGATTAACATTTTCTTAGGATAGATAGTTTGGACAGCAGTTCAGCCAAAAGGGTGTATCATTAGTCAGAATCACTACATAGCCTAACTTACACCCCAGACAGAATGAAACATTAAGATGTTTAAGATGGTTAAGATGATTTGCAAGATGTGTGTTGAAGTCTGTTTTTTATTTATATGGTATAGTTAATACCATCTTTGGAAAAAAAATCTTAGAAGGGGCAGTTAGTTTGGAACAAGAAATGAATGATCTTCAGATCAAGACTAAAGTCCTTTGGCAGAGTAGAGTAGGGAAACTTCATGTACTACTTTTGCCCATATTGCAAGTATTTTTTGCACCACAGATTTGGATCTCTGCAACTTTTGCTAATACCTTCTCCGCCTCCCCTCACAAGTTGATTCCCTCCAATGCAGAGGTCTAAAAATCTTCACCACAAAGTCTCCTGCAATAAAATTTGAACTTTGAGGCAAAACTGTTCAATGCTACTTTACTGAGAAGACTAACTTAAAAAAAAAAAAAAAAGGAAAAAAACAAAAAACCAACAACCCAGCAAATTTAAAACAACTCCTTAGAAAGGGACTTTACGCAACCGTTTCTGGTTTGGCATTTACAAGTAAGCCAACTAACTGTTAAGTACATGTTTTGGTTGTCTGCAAATCCAGCTACTGACCCCCTTGAACATGTAAAATTAAACTTGGCAAAATAGACCATTGCTGCAACCAGGGAGACTGGCCAGTTCACTTCACATATACTCTACACATGCTGAAACTCATAGGGTTAGTCATCTGCCTTGTGCTCAGGGAAGCAAAGCATGACAGACCATGTTAAGCTGCACTCTTTGGAACAGTTCCAGTAAAATCCCCAGACAAACTGATCTGAGCTCAGTTTTGAGGTGTATCAGGGATTTCCATTACTTCTCAGTTAGTACAAGGTTACTCTTGCACTATAGGCAAGCAAGCCTGGGAGGCTCAAACTTTGGGCCTGCCAGTGATTCATGCTGGCTGTGTCCAAACAGTATGACAAGGGTGTTTCACAGCTCTTGGATAAATACATACGCCACAGTCACATCCTGACTCCAAACTGAAGGAAATGCAGCAGTAATTATGCCCTCCTATAAACTGACTTCTATGGAAACATAGTGCAGGCAACACAGGCTTGCTGTGGTCTAGCAGGTTCATCAGTTTGGATGATCAAGAGCCCAGAACTGCAGACCACACTGCCAAGCTGACCTACCTCACCACAGGCAAGTTAGACCACAATTAAAGAAAAAAAAAAGAAACAGAAGAAAGAAAAGGAAAAAAAGAAAAGACAGTCCTGTTGAAAAGTGAAACATCCTATCCCACATATACCCTACTGCCTGTATATAAGCCATTATGCATAGGAAGTAGTTTTATTTTCTGCTAATTGTACATAAAGGCTCAACAGGAAACAAAATAGCAATCTTCAAATACACACAAGAGATCTGCCAAGAGGAAACGAATCAGCTGTTCTTCCAGCTCAGTGAAGACAGAACAAATAGTAATAGGCTTAAAGTACCACAAAAGACACTAAGACATCAGGAAAACCTTCTAGCTAAACACTAGGATAAACTGCTTAAGTAGGTCTGAATTCCCAAAGTATTATTTCACTCCTAGAACAATGGAAAGGATTAGATCGCTCCTGAAATCTTAGAGCTCGTTAACTTTATAATCCTATTAACACAGAACTCAGGCTTGGAAATGCTTGGGTGCATACTTAGTTTTAACCATTGGATCAGTGAAACCCCATTGAAACCAGTGGGATTTCTCAGATTAAGCACCTCATTGAATACTGCATTGTCTTTTGTCTATTCTGCACTGGAGCAAACCCAACCAAAACCAAAACAGAATAAAACCAGCAATTTGAATCCACAAAATACTACGTATTAATATGCGCAGAATCAAAATTGATATCCTGAGGCCTCAAAATAGTCACTGAGCTAAAGTCACCTGTGCTCCTGCCTACCCCACCATAGGAAAAAGTGGATTGTTTACAGAGTCGTTAGTTTTGGGAGAGGTTTTGTGCTAGCAGTCTGAGATGAGCCTTCAGTCAACATCGTTTGGTTCAACTTTGACCACACATCACCCTTTCCTGGGCTGGGTTATATTGCAACATTTCTGGTTTTGCTAAGATTGAAATAATTTTAGTAGAGTACCTACAGATCCCTTTCATGCACTGGATAGAAATAACAAACAATAAAACCCTAAAATCAAGTTAATCAGCCAGAGTTGCCCTACAGCATTTACACCGTTAACTTGGACTGTGGATCTGCACAAGGCTCTTGGCTTTTTTATGCAGCCCTTGGGGGTACACAGTCCTCACTCTGCATTAGGGAAACCACCATCCTAGAGTCAGTTCCCAGCACACAGTCCTGAACAGCCTCTGTCCTCAGCACAGGATTTAATGACAAAAGCTTCCAGAACAGCCTGGCTACCACACTCCTACATGGGGCTCACTGGGGACCTTAACTCAAAGCTGGACAGAGGCTCCAGTTTCTGTCTTGATGAAGGCTCTGAAGTGTCAGCATTTGTTACTGCTCATAATCAGAAAAGTATTCATTTGGTATAAAAACATTCCAAAAGGAAATGTATTTTGTTTGACAGTGTTATAACTCCAATGAATAAATATAGCATGATTTAAATATCTTAACAGAAGACAAAAAAAGTCATGACATAAGAACAAAATGAAATGTTTCTACTTTACTAGAAATATCCTCAGCACATTATAACTTTAAAATCATCAAAATGAAAATAGTTTTGATTTGACACTTTTCAGACAAGAACATAATTGAACTCCATTCATCCCTACAACATATCTAAAAAATCATTTTCCAGTAGAATACTTTTCCATCAAGAATATTTAAGTCACTTCTATTAACAACTTACCCATACAACCACAGTTTGCAGTCAGCTTTAGCTTTAAGGCTGATTTGAAGATCCCACAGCAAAAATAGCACAAGAAATGCAGGCTCTTTTACTGGCTGGGAGCTCTGCTGTATTATTTGAGCCCGAGTGCTGATGCTGTAAACTACACAAGTCACTCCTCACACAGCACATACATAAATTACAGGAGCAGGCCCAGTGTGGAGCTCAGCCAGAGAACACAAGGACCTCATGGCATTTTGCACTTTTTAAAGAAAGTAATTCAGACAGCTTGCAAATAATGCTGTCCCACTGCTGGTGAAACTGGGACAGTGACCTGCCTGCATTTTGCAGCTCTGGGGTTGGAAGAGGCAAGGAAGTGGAAAGGACTTTAGAAGTGACCGGGGAGGGAGGCAGTTTTAAGAGCCTGAGACTGATGGACAGGTCCCAAAATATTCAGGACAGCGAGTATTGGAGTGCATGTAGGACAACAGCGAGGGTGACACATGGTAGAGCTGCCCAGAGCACAGGTATCTGTGAGAGACAGCAGGGTTCATGCACAGGCACGTCTTGCAAGTCAAGCCAGTGCTAGGACACAGGAGTGCTGCTGGGGTAGAGCTGCCTGATGTGTTAGTAAGCACCATCAAATGCTGGCTGAACAGGCATCCTCTGGTTGGCAGCTGCTCTTACTGTGGTAAGAAAGGCAAGCAGGTCCCAGGAATGCACAATAGTGAAAATAAACTCAAAAATTAAACAGAAGCAAAGAGCAGAGCTATGCAAATATACAATATCCTCACCCTTTCGGACACTGAGGTTCAGTAATGTCCTCACACTCTTCTTCAACCCAGCTTGCCTCTCCTTAAAACAAATGAGTGCAATTTATTTAACAGTACATTCTTACTGATAAATGCAAGGGTTTTTTTCATTTTACTGAATGCTTTTAAAGTAATGTCCTTGTTCCTTTCATACAAATATGGGTACATACGTAAAAGACTATAGAAACTTGTTGAGGATATTCACCTTTACAAACAGCATGATAATTGACACAACAATCATTTTTTTCTACACAATCATCTGAACAGGAACAATGGTATTCTGGTCGCCTCTTCTCTCCACACCTGAATTTATTGCAGGTCCATATGTGGGCTAAAAAACAGAGGAGAGACAAGAAAAGCACAATGATTAATACCCACACAGGTGCAGAATTAATAAACTGAGTGTTAAGTTCTGTCTCAAATGTGTACTTGCTGAAAAACAGTCCTGAGGTATGTCAGGCATGCGTAATATTGCAAGCTTTGGCACTTTGGAAAACAGAAACACCCACGGCTAAATAAACCAAGTGCATAGCCATCTGAATACAGTTATGCAGCATATGGTTATAAATATCACAGATCAGAAAGAATCCCTCTTACAGACCTCCTGAAATATGGCAGTTTGCATGGGTTTAATCTGGTAAATGCGTACTACAAAGAAGTACCCAAAAAACTATCCCAGAAAAAAAACAAACTTGAGTTTAACTTGGAATGCCTAGCAAACACAAAGCAGCAGTAGCTTGTTCTGGCTTGCACTGAAGTCACAATGGGTTTTGCCAGTCACCATCAGGCACTCCAGCTTCCTTCAGCACCTCTTAGGCATCACTCTGCCACTGTTTGAGCCTATATACATAAACTCAGGGGAAGATGTACTGACATCAGCTTCATTGTTGGTTTCAGTAGAGAAATTTTTCCCAAATCATAGTTATTTTTCAGAATAGGATATTCCAGTAGATGATCATTTTGTTATCAGTTGTCAACACAAGTAGATCCTTTGCAGTCAATGAGGATAAATATAAATGAATTTACCAAGTGAGTGAATAATTACGTGGAATTCTGTTTGACTAGAGGATAGTGATCTTCACACATGAATAGCGATTAGAAATCCCTAAAAGAATTTAAGTTAATCTCACTCAAATCAATATTCCTGAAAGTAACTCCAGTGTCAGTACAATCTCTATCTTCACTTCTGTGAGATATAGAAGAATCTACTATGGTTCTAGTTACATGATGCTATTTGGAAATTACAATTTCATTTATAATTTCATTCTCCACTGATGTTAAGGTTAATTAATTTAAAAAAAACAAACAAACAAACAAAAAAAAACCACACCACACAAAGCAATGAATTCCCATTCCTAGTACTGGAGATGGAATTCTTTAAATGGAGAGTGGTGTAATAAAACAAACTGAAGAGTAAATCCCACGCAACTATTCTATAAGCAAAAAGATTTATGCAATTTAGAGGACCTTTCAATAACAATCAGTTGTTGGGATCTGAGCTCAATTTAATCATTGTGTTGCAAAAGGCAACACTGGAATCTTTAACTTCAGGGTAAGACTACATTGATAAAATTTACAAATACATGAAAAGATGAGTGAGATGAAAAATAGCTAACTGAAAAGAACGCTTCATGTGAAGCATTAAGGAAAAAGTAAATTAGAAAACAGTCAGGTTCTGTCCATAGTGTTACTACCGGCATTAACTTCTTTCCCTGTGAAATTTCTCCATGGTATTTTTCACACCTTTGCCTATCTGACGTTTGCTTTCTGTCAAATCATGAGAACTACTTCTCACTTTGCATTCCATCTCCACTAGTGCAATCTGGTCATCCTGCCTTCTCCCAAAGGCCAGTACATGACCCTTGCTCCACATTCAAGTTGGGGAATTACGAAGCAGAGGGCCTGATTAGCCAAGCAAGGAGAGATGTCAGCTTTCACAGAGCTGCTCTGTCCTTCCCCTTTTTCATGCAGGCCATGAGAAAAAGATATAACATGCAGAATGGACACTCCCATTCCCGGCTTGCCTGACAACGTAGGAGTTGTCCCTGATGCCGGGGACAAGGCAGGTCACTGTTCTCTCACCCCCGACAGAGAACAAAAGGCTGGCTGAGATCTTGAGCTGCAGTTGTTCCTCCCGATTCCGAGGGGGAGGGGGAGCACCCTTGCTCGCAGCCTGTCTCCCCACAGGAGCTATGGGAATGCCACTCAGCCTGCTGGTGATGCCAGCTCCTGTGTAGTCCAGCTGGGTGAAATACAAGCTTTGTCTCTGCACAACAGCAGCTGCACCAGAGCCTTGACATTTCCACAGGAGTCCCCCCAGCACTGCCATCACTACTGCAACTCCACTCATGGTTACAACGGAGAGAGCACAAAGAGGGGGAGACCATTGGCATCAGAACCACCTTGCTGCTCAGCAGCAGCCCTTTGCACTCGCAACCCATCTGAAAGAAGTCCAGGGCTGCGGCCACCTGACCGCAACAGTACTCACATACGCAGAGCTGTCGTACGTCACAGAAGAGGAGAGTTTGCCCCCACAGCTCTTTTCCATCCTTACCTGGTTGTATACATGTTTCCTGGTAATCTAAGCAGCAGTTTCCAAGCTTGACACAATCTCTATCACAACGGCAGCTTCCAAAGGTCCTTTCAAAGCAACGACCTTTGCAGGTTTTCACTGTAATATTGGATAGTGTTAGATGTCAGTGGCTGAGCCCAAATCAGTCAACATGCAAAAGAAATGAAGAAGGTCAGCAAGTGGAACACAGCTGGTCATCCCACAACTAACAGACTGGCTGCAAAAACAGTGACAGCCAAAGGAAAAGTTAAGTCTTGATCTAACCAAATGCTTATTTTCTCTTATTGAACAAAACTATTTTTTCATCATATTGAAAAAAGGGTTCTGTTTTGGTTTAGCCAGAACATGGTGTTTCATTATTGGCAGAAGCAAGTGAAACAAAAACTGCAATTCTATTTGTGACTGTCCCTGCCTTTTTGTATCACCAGAAGACATGAGCAGTCATTCAGAGTACAGAAGACCCCTATTGAAGGAAATCTGAACCTAGGTGTTTTCTATAAGGGTGCCCTAAACAGTGAAGTGTTTTTGCAGAGAACACCAATCTTCATTTTCACATCTGACAATGTCCCTTTTTCTATAAATAATTAAACATTAATTAGAATCTAGACTGCATTGGCTATACTTACAACTCTCCCATGTTCATGCCCTGTTTGGATGACTGTCTTCATATGGATCAGAGGAACTGAAGAAGCCCCAGTTCTGCATCCCACTGTACCACGGTTAAGGTACTATCTCAAGATGCAGGAAGGGCTGCTCCAAACCAGACACGGGAGAGATGAACCTGAGTGTACTGCTCACTGGTGCTTTTATTTTTTCACAGTTTTAATGTTAAAAAAAAAAAAAAAAAAAA
>NW_008631517.1:16873-26535 GCF_000691845.1 Merops nubicus
GGGGTGCCTGGGATTTAAAAAAAAAAAAAAAAAGGGTTGCGGCTGGTCATTCTGTTTAATCCTGTGCAATCACTAGATGAGAGTGAGGTAAATCCTTCATTATTTGGCTCCTCTTCTCAAGAATCTTGAGAAGATTCATGAGGTGCATGATATCAGGAAAACAATGTAATAATGAGCCAATATTGCAAAGCTTTAATAAAATGAGAAAAATCCTAAACAGATCCTAGTGGGGAATTAATAATCTGAATTTTAGTTAAAAATCACTGTAGGACTGTTGGTTAAACAGATCAGTTTTGAAATTGTTCTGGATAGTTGTTCTCAAAATGAAACTTGATTTTTTAAAACATCTTTGATAATGTTCTACCTGAAGAAACTTCACCATTGGGGGAAAAAAAAAAAAAACACACATATTTTTCAGGACAGAAAACAGCCAGTGGAATTCTACAAGGAATTTTCAGACTACAATTCTAACCAGTAAAAAAAATAACTTTTTTTCCCCCCCATAATTGACCGGAAAAGATGAAAAACAAATGTTCCAGGACAACGTGAAATAGAAAATGTTGGTTGGTTGGTTTGGGTTTTTTTTTATAGTGAACTGAGAAAAGCCAGCCATGTGACATCACCACAGTGACAGTTAGGATACATGGAAGCTGCCAGACCAGACACTGAGTGCCAGGATCAGTTTACCTCTCAAGTGAGTACACACAAGTATTAAGTACACCTGAGGCTTATTTCCTGGTATTTTCATTCCCCTGTAACAGAAACTGCTTCAAGCAATGCATCCAGTCCTCTTCCTGCAGCAAGAAATGGTGGCATTTTGATAATATCAAAACTCATTTACATAAAGGAAAAAAATAAAAACAGAAAGGATTTGCTTAGAAATAAAACACATATTAGTTACCATCTTTATTATTAAATAAAAGGCGTATATAGTTACCATCTTTTGAACAGCTAGGCTTCAGGCCAAATATACATCCTAGGATTGTCGTTAACATGCAGACACAGAGTACCTGTGGGACAGGAAGGAAAAGAAAGTAATCTTAAATGAACATGAAAGCCCCAATTTTCCCCATAATGCTATGCACTTGTACCAAAATTGATAAACATGCAGGTTAGAGGTTTTGAGTGAAATTAGAGGCTGATTTCACTGCTTTCACAGGCAGCTTTCACTCACACAAGTAGTTATGTTGTTTGCAATTAACTACTGGTGCATGAACATGAATATTCTCATTCTTTGTATTTCATTTCTAATCAAGTTATTTAATGTAGACACGATGACATATTTCTTTCTCACAAATGAAAACTTCAGCTGTTTATGGTTACACATACATTAACTTATAGAAGTGTAATGTTCTTGGGTCCACTTCTTCTTTCCTCTTGCATTGTTCTAAGAAGGTAAAGCAAAGTTTTGCCATTGACCACAGACTACAAACAGAAGGCATGGCTGTTAAGGCACACCTATAATTTTCTTCAGCAGGGAAACCTTTTCCCACTTCCTAGTACCTAACTCACACTAGACATTGGTCCATATCATGGTAAGCAACTGTGGGATGTCACATTAGACCAACTACAGTGTCTTACTTGACCAGAAACTATGGCTGTGTTTATTTTGTATTCCAAAGGCATCAAAGTTATCAAACAAACACTATATTGCCCTTGCCCAGCATTTTAGGGTGAGATCTAATGTCTATTCAAATACAGGGAACAATGCCTTTTGACCTCATTAATGATTGGATTCAGTCCATAAACTCTTTAGTGAAAATGTATATACTATCAATGCATAAACAATAATTAAAGAGTCAAAAAAAGCCAACAATGCACTCATGAAGGTTATTCTATTTAAGTGTAGAATGTAATAAGGCAGTTTACTAAAAGTCCCAAAAGAGAAGGCACTCTAATAATGCACTTTCTTATTCAGAAGTGTTTGAGAAGTAGGGGTAGTAAAGAATATACATGTCACCTTTCCAGTCATTGATTTCTGAGGAAAAATTGCTTTCAATCAATACTTTTATAACTTCATGTACATGCTTACAGTCTCTCCCTTTTCTCCTCCTCTTCTGTCAGCAAAAGCTGCTGACTCAGTCTTTTGAGTATGATACCTGAATCATGTGAAGTGGTAAAATTAATCCCATTTAAAAAGGCACCTAATTATTTATCAAGCTCACTTTTTAAAAGTCTGAGCGCTTGGGTAAATTAAAAAAAAAAAATCAGTCTTTTTTAACAAATATATCATTCACTACACAACTTTGGTCACTAAGCAGTTAAAGACAATAAGAAAGCAATTTCTGGAGTGTGTAGGATTGAAATTCAGATGTTATTCTGGATTTGTGAAGTGCAAGTTATCATAAATCTTATTAATCAATATCCAAAAGATGACATACATAGCATTAATGAAAAAAGGTAGAAGACTGGTCCTGATGAAACTTTGGCCTAGAATTCTAAGCCAGTCAAGTCTAGAATCTTAGATTATTCAAGGCAACGTCTAGCAGAGAAATATATACTATTTGAGTTCAAATCTATCTTTGAATTTACAAGGAAAGATACAACCGATAGAAAGGTGTGAGCCTCCACTAAACCAGCTGTCATGAATGAACACAACTGCAGAGCTCTGCACTTGCCTTTGTTTTTTTTTTTTTTTAAACAGCATACACATATTTACATGTGCAGTAACAACAGCACTTTCTATTAAGTCAGTATCAACAGTATTATCTTCCATGTAAATTGTTCTGGGCCTTTGAAATCTTCCATATGAAATATCACCTAGATAAAAGCACATGCACAGCTGGGTAGGTTGCACATCAAATGCAAGATGTCAAATCCCAGCAATGTCAGCAGAGAGAACAAAGCCTGTTATTGTCCTTTTAACTTACATATTATGTGGAAATTAAAAATTGATCCATTTGTTTTTAAAAAGCCAGCTTGAGAACATTTTGTTTCAGGGTGATGATATATTGCCTCTCTACTCCCACCAGGCCCTGCTACTAAGATCAAAGAGCAGAATGTAACAACATGTACCCACAAACAGGCTTTAAAACAAACAAAACCACACCTACTCTATCTGTAAGAGCTTTATTCCCACATTTTCAAATAGCTACATGACCTAGGGGATTTATGAAATGAAAACACACTGTGGTGCCACTAAATGGACTATTAATATTCCCTTATGAAGATTCAGTGTAGGAAGCATGTTTAAAAAACAGGAATTTAATTGTGGCACCAAATTAATGTAAAAACAAAATCTAAATAAACCCCACTCCAAAGCAGGAATATTACAATACATCTCAACTAAAACTGGTAAATCCTCACTGAAGTGGTCTCAAATAGTTCCTGAGACTTTGGCACCAAATGTTACAAAATCCCACTTTTTTATTGTGTTCCAGATTTTCAGCTTTTCACATCCATGAACGTAATTGATTCCAACAAGCAAAACCACGAAAGGATTATGTTCACTGAGGCATATGAATGTTCTTTTGGGTAGGAAATACTACAAAATAGTAATGCTACTTGATACAATAGTGCAACTCATGTTTCCTGCAAGCAATATTCTGGAAACTTCATAGTGTCACAAACCACAGCATATTACAAAGGCTCTCTGTATCTTTACTACAGACAGTTCTGCTCTCAGATTTCTTATACAGGCACACAAAAAAAAACACATGATACAGGTCCTTACCTGGTATACTGTGTCCATCTATAATAAACAAATACCTGGGAACTTCAATAGATTCATTACATTCAGGACTTTGCCTTCTTAACCGTAGTCCCACTAGCTTAAATTTTAGTCTTTACTGCAAAACAGTAATCTTCCCTTCCCATTTTTATTTTTTCTGTCTTTTTTTTTTTCATACTTAACAATGAAGCTTAAAAAAAATTGTAATCTTAGAGGTAAAGCATTTGACAATGTTCTGGGACAGCCAACTCTGATCTAGTGGACTATAGTATGAAATTGCAGCTCAGTGTTCAAGGCTTTCAACCAAAGCTTTACTTCAAGCCTGAATTACTTCACTCATGTGGATATTATCCACACAAATGGCACAAATGCTCAGCCAGAACAATGTGCAGCAACTAACACTGGCCAACAGCAGCACTCCTGACTAGGCACAGCAAGAGGTGTTTCACTAGTAGTTGACCTATTGTCAGTGGAAAGCCTCTAAGATTCTATGATTATCAGCTATGTAGATGACAAGGAATATTCAAACTAGCTTTAAAGGTCACCCAGGTACAAAAAGTCATGCCACAGCTACAGACTGAATGTAGAGTAATTTAATTTGCTTCTTCCTGTATGGGACTTCACTGCAACAGCTAGGTTACTAATGGGCTTCCAGTATCTTAGGGGGGCCTACAAGAAAGCTGGGGAGGGACTTTTTAGGATATTGAGTAACGACAGGACTAGGGGGAATGGGGCAAAGCTGGAAGTGGGCAGATTCAGGCTGGATGTGAGGAAGAAGTTCTTCACCATGCGAGTGGTGAGACCCTGGAATGGGTTGCCCAGGGAGGTGGTTGAGGCCCCATCCCTGGGGGTTTTTAAGACCAGGCTGGATGAGGCTCTAGACAGCCTGATCTAGTGGGAGGTGTCCCTGCTCATGGCAGAGGGGTTGGAACTGGGTGACCCTTGTGGTCCCTTCCAACCCTGACAGATTCTGATCTTTTTTTAGCAGAGGACTTAGTAGTGTTGGTTTGACTTGATGATCTTGGAGGTCTCTTCCAATCTAAAGGATTCTATGATTCTGTGATCCTAATATCACCTGAACAATTTGACATACAGGTAGCTCAGGTTTGGGATGCTGCAGTCTTCTGTGTAAGGATTATGTATATATATTTAATCTATATTAAAAAAAAAATAGTTGCACATGTAGTTTAAGGTTTACTATCAAGAACCTCATTAGAACCCTGCAGCATCCTGCTGCAAGCACCAAACTCAAATCTCTAGCTACTACCGCATTGTCAACCTAATGCCTTCCTTCAAGGTTTAGTCTTTTTTTAAAAAAAAAGGATAAAATCTTACCTGTTCTCTCTCTCCCACCCTCCTCCCCCAATTCTTCCCTTCAAAAGAAAAAGCAAGAACTGATAAAAAGGTACAATGAAGAAAGAATATGGGAATCCAACATTTAGTAGAAAGACAAATAAAATTAAAGAACCTGGCCTTGGTTATACACAAAAGTAGTACATGAACTTTTAATGGTCTGTAACCTGAGAGATTGATAGAACAAAATGTCAGATTTGGTTTTAATATAGTATCAGAGAAAAGTTTTCAAATCAACACAGTAACAACTGAAGAGAAGAAAGTGTCCTTTTTTGTTTTAAAAATATTTTTTAGAAAGTTTGTTTTGGAATCAAAAAAACATTGTCATCTAGGGATGAATCTTTGTACCATCACTGCTTCCTTTACGTGGGAGGAAGCAATAAAAACTTTGCTTTGTAAACACTATAGTGGTTGGGAATGGGTAGTTGAGTGTCTGGAAAACTGCAGTCCCACAAACATTTCAAAAGCCTTTTATTTTGAGCTGTGCAGATGGAAATACAATAACACAGTTAGAGAACAGAATCATTTCCATCACTCACCTCTAGAACTGCAGCTGAAGAGAATTTCTCAGCAGTGATTTTGGTGAGCTGGTGAAAGGGCCACAGAGCCAGTAAGCTGCAGACACCAAATCCCAAAAAGACTGGTCACCTGTACAGATTTTGGTGACTTACAAAGAAATCTCTCACCAGTCTTAGTTACTGTCACCTTCACTTTGCTATCATATTTTCCTCTTCTTTTACACAGTTGATACTACTGTCCCTTTCTCTTCACCCTTCATAGCCCTGTCTATCTGATTCCCCTCTGCTCTTTCATTCTGCATTTTCTTCAGCAAAGAATGCATTGATATTTCTTCTAAAGAATAAATACGCTGAATTAAATTTCTTTCAGTGATCTACCTCACTCTTATTGGTTGCTTTCCATCTCTGGTGTTCCATAGCCAACAAAACTTGTCACTCTAAGGTTTAAGTTTCATTAACAACTGTGTAATTAACAAAGAAGCAATGTAAAGTAGTGGTTTTCCATTCTAATCCCCATGATTGACTCTCATAGTTCCGTCATGACTATCCATGAAGGAAGAATATCTCGACTGGGTCTGTAACACCAGTATTAAAAAATCCATGGAATTTTCCAAAACCACTGGAATCTGCAAAGGGCATGGTATGTTTTCACTGTTTTGTGCATCTAGAATAGATGACTAACAACCTGGACCTTAACACTGAAATATCTTTGAGAAAGAATTTAGTCTGCAAAAGTGTAAAGAACACGGTAATAAACAATGGATTTCAAGTAAGAACATCTTACTTGGTGAGTCTGACATGAAGAGCCATCTTGTGCCTTTAAAAGACACAACAATGCAAAAAGTATATGGTACAGACTAAAAAGCCTTACCTACACTTGCTGAAGCAGTGGAACACTTACTCACGCTTGTGAGAGTTTTTTTTTTTTTTTAAAGTGATAACCCCCCAACAGCTCAGTTTTATTCAAAACCAGGGGATACTTAATAAAGTTCATTAAACAGAAAGGAGGTGGATACTTTACTCACACCATCACAGCTACATATCTAAATAAATCACCTAAAAAGTTATCAACACTGAAAAATGTGCTCCACCTCCTTCTTGTACCACTCATCTTTCCACATTTGTAAATATTTTTATACTTCAATGATTTGCTTCCGTTGATCCACATTCCGCACTTAGATGCGAGGAAGCGGAGGGGAGCCACTGAGGCTCTAGGGTCCTGGTTGTCCTGAAACACAGAAGGTGACTGAATTCTCCTGAACTCAGTGGATGGAAAAGCTGGAGCTTATACCCAAAACTCTTTCATGTAGATGATCTACTGTCACCATTTCTCTTGAATGTTCTCAAGACTATTATTACATACTACTGCAACCTAAGGTCAATCAAAGGAAAAGAATGCTTTAAAGGTTGCTCGAGACACTGCAAGATATAATAAAAAGCCTTCACAGAGCTTACCAAAGAATGATAACTGTTCGATCAGCAGGGAATTATCAGCAGAAGACATTATTATACTACAGCTCTCTAAATACATTCCAAAACTAGTCAAGCATCTGGTTTTTAACAAGAAAGAGACAAAAAGATAGAACAGTTAGCATCTGTCAGCTAGGATCTAAACCACACACATTTTCCCCATGGCTGTTCTGTTTTCCAATACACTTTATGTCAAGAGAGAATTTAGAGAGAAACTAAAGTGCAACTATATCTTACCCAAAAAAAGTGGAATTAGAAGTTCTGTTTAAATTCCCAGAAAATAAATAGCAGAGTCAGCTGCTACCTGATCAGCAGGTAAGAGGAGGTTAAACAGGACTGAAAACTGATTTATGTTCAAAATCTTGACTTATGAGGAGAAAAGTAAATATTGTACTTTCAGTCACAATTCTTTTACTCAGCAGAGCAGACTATGCACAGAGAACAAAGACCATCACATGCCATCCGTTTCAGTGGCAACCATGTATGAATGCACAGCTACATAGAAACAGAAGAAACTGTCAGTATTAGGCCAGTTCAAAACTCTTGTCCAAATAAGCTGCATTTGACCCGTGAATAAAAGCAAAACTGGAGAAGAAAATACGGCCTTGAGTCATCTTCACGCTCCATTAAAAAAAAAAAAAAAAAGCTTTTGAAGAATAAGGCTAAAGCTGGGCTAAAGCTGTTCCGATTTGTAGTGCTGTCATGAGAACTGGAACAAGAACAGTGCAAAGAAGGTGTTGCTTCTACTAGGTACTGCTAACACCACCAAATGCACCAAGTAAACCCACATTCACCTTCATCTTTCCACGGCACATGCTGTTGCTGCTGCTGCCATCACAGCAACATTAGGCCGAGCAGGAAGACAGAGCAACCTTAAAAAGCAAGTGAAGAAATCCTGTGAAACACTGCAAGAATGTAAGGAGTGCCAGAAATTGCAGAAGCACAGAGCCCCGTGGAGAGAAGATGGGACAAGTAAGACTTCAAAGTGATTCACTGTGGGTCTTTACTAAGCACACTGATACTGATCACAGACACATCCTTAGCCCTAGTCCTTCAACCATTTTCCCAAAACAAAGGACAGGGCTGACAGAGAGGTCATTATCTACCTCTGCATCTTTTGAATATAGCCCCTCAAAAAACAAATGGCAGACTATCAAATTTAGATGCTTCAAAACATGGAAATATATTTTAGTCAGAAAAGGACTCAAGAACTGGCCCTCTTGATCATGCCAGAGATAAAAAGGACAATGGAAGATAAATGGCTGCGTTTGATTACTGGCTTTTGTGCAAGCAGCTGTAACAACATTATACTTTTAGCTATCCTATGAACAAGAAGAAGAAAAAAAAAAAAAAAAAAAAAAAAAACACTTTTTTAACAAATTTGTACTCAAATACTACCACATATTAGAAAGCATTTTTTATAGGTTGATTTGCCTATAGGCCATTACACAGCAGAACTCGGAAAAGGTTTATGCTCCCCCAAGTTTCTTTAGAAAGACAAGTTTGTCCTCTTCTCATTACTTCCCTTTTCCTCTTAAATAACTGTTGCACACTGAATAAGTTAAACTACAGCCTATTTGCCAGAAGTCCTTACTTATACTACTTTCCTTTGCTCTCCACCACATTGTCTCTCCTTCACAATAACTGTCTTACAAGTACCCTTAAAGGAAATTTTTCTATATAGCTGACCTGTGTAATGCTAAGTATTTTTTTGTTTTTCAGTGCAGAAAATATTTTTTTTACATTGTTTTGATATATTTGCTGTCCTATTTTCAAAACATTCCGATATTGATCATTATGAAATAGCTTCTCTGAAAATTGTATATACTACTCTTTAATTCAAATGAGACACTACTGTGAGGCAGAACATGGCCACGTTCTGTCAGTTGGAATTCTTTAAAACAAGTGTTTATCCACCGCTCACAGCATGTGGTCACAGTAATGTTTGCCAACATATTAATTTCTAATACCAGCTCCAAGGCGACAAACTTTTCATACTTTTCATTGTTTAAGAGACTTTAATTTGCTCTACTCATCCTTAAAGCTGAAAGCAGCAGCAATGTAGCTTCCGTAGTAAGTCACAGTTCACTCCTTGCCTAATTGTACTGATATTAGCAAAACAATGCCAAGAAAAAAATTTGTAGATCCAAAGTTGGAAGGAAGCCTTGTATAATTTTTTGTATATTTACCCTTGCCTGAAATGTAACGGTTTTAGCACAGTATCTAAGTAGTTCTGAATTCAAGTTAATTATAGTCTCTACAGGAATTCTATACATTTAAACTATTCATGTGTTCATTATTTTAGTAACTGAGACCCTTACAGAACTCCATGGAGGTGGTGTTCAGACTAAAAGCACACTCCAGCCCTCCCAGGAGTTCAGCTGCCTGGGCTTGGGGCCAGTTCTCCAATACTGTTTCAGGTGTTGAGAGCACTGCTGGGGAAATCTCAACCAGCCTTAGAGGAAGCCCCAGAGTCATCCCTTGCCTTGCTTTAGCTAGCTCTTGCCTCTGTGTCCTGCCTGAGCTATGTCACATCCACACTGTAGTCATGTTCATAGAATCATAGAATCCTTTAGGTTGGAAGAGACCTCCAAGATCATCAAGTCCAACCATTAAGCCCCCACTACTACTAAGTCCTCTGCAAAAACAGA
>NW_008631518.1:0-14005 GCF_000691845.1 Merops nubicus
GGCTTGGAAGCCCCTGCTTCCAAGTCCCTTGGGGACCCCCTCCACCGCCCTGGGCAGGCCTGACAGCGCTTTCAGTGGAATGGTTCTGCCTAACGTCCCATCTGACCCTTCCCCGGAGCAGCCTGAGGCCATTCCCTCTTCTGTCAGCAGTTACTTGTGAGAAGAGACCGGCGCCTACTTCTCTACAGTGTCCTTTCAGGGAGTTTTCAGACCCCAGGTCCCTCAGCTGTTCCCCAGAAGACTTTTACTTTTCTCCAGGCCCTCCACCAGCTTAGTTGCTCTTCTTTGGACCCACTCCAGCACCTCGATGTCTTATTAAAAGTGGATTTTCCCCTTGTGAGCAGGAGGTTGGGTCAGAGACCAGCCCCTTCTCTCATTTCCTTGTGAGGAAACATCCAAGCCAATCCCTGCTGGTAAAGCAGGCAAAAAACCAAAGTTATCTGCAGGCAGCACGCTGGAGTGAATGCAATAATTCACCATTTCCCAGCTTTGTGATCGCAGCATCCAAGCATCAGATGTGGATTCACCCATTCCACTCCCAAGGCTGCATGAGTGAAAAAAAAGACCTCAAACAGAGAGACAGATCCAAGGCTGGTGCTCAGCTGTTGTTCTGCTGGCCACAGAAGGGTCACAGCACCCTCACCACCAGCAATGCCTTACCCCAAACCTTCCTAACACGGGAATTTCCTTCACAAACCAAGTCCAAGGGCTTTTGCTGGACCCTCCCAGTTATGAAAGTGCTGTGAAAACACTGAGGGAGTGACACTGCTCCAGCAGGGACACAAATGGGTGCCTTGGGGTGACAATAACTCTTCTCTCTAGTTATGCTCTTGTGTTGATGGCACCTTAGTGGTAAAGGGGTTATTACACTGTGAGAGCAGAGTAAGCTGTGACAGAGTAAGCTAGGACTGGCGGTTCCTTTGTATATTTACACAAAAAAAAATTAAGAAGAACCTGGTTTGGTTTGGTTTGGATGTATTTACACATCAATACAGAGACGTTCCTCCAGAAATAACCCTCTGGGTCTGTCACGCTGCCGTTTCGAGCCCCATTGCTGGGAAATGAATGTCCTGCAAGTATCTGCAAGGATTCTGAAATCTGAGATTTACCAGATGTACTCCCCTGGAGAGGCACAGGAGAGCCCCCAGCCTTGGATCTGTCTGCAGGGAGAGCAGAGAGCAACCCTATCTCCTGATGAACCCAGGCAAAGTGAGTGCAAATACATGTCTCAAGTGGGAGAAAAATATCAGCTTGCACTGTGCCCCCGGGCTTCCTGGAGCCAGCCCAGGACCTGGGAGCACCTCCCTAGCACAGGACAGCCCACGGCCAGGGAGGTGTCCTGGCTCAATGGCCTCTGCAGGAGCCATGGGGGGACCCCTGCGAGGGGGGTGGCCCATGGGCTGGGCTGTGCTGAGGTGGAGAGTCTAGAGTGCTAGTCTGGGGAGGAGCAGCTGAGGGAGCTGGGGGTGCTGAGCCTGGAGCAAAGGAGGCTCAGGGGAGACCTTCTGGCTCTGCACAGCTCCTGACAGGAGCCTGGAGCCAGGGGGGGGTCGGGCTCTGCTCCCAAGGAACAAGCAACAGGACAGGAGGAAACAGCCTCAAGTTGCACCAGGGGAGGCTGAGGTTGGACATTTGAAAAAACATCTTCCTCAAAAGGGTTGCCCAGGGCTGTGCCAGGCTGCCCAGGGCAGTGGTGGAGTCCCCACCCCTGGAGGGGTTTCCAAGCCGTGGAGATGTGGTGTGAGGGACACGAGGCAGTGGGGACCTGGCACTGCTGGGGGAACAGTTGGACTCAATCTCAAAAGTCTCTTCCAACCAAAAGGATTCCATGATCCTATATATATAGTTCTGTTGTTGCACTTGCTCTCCCTCCACAGATAGGTCATCCCCAGTGGCCAGGACAGGCTGGGAGATGACTGGTTCTTTATCCTCTTACCAGCACCAGGAGTTGTCCAGGTTGTTGGAAGCCTCTCAGCTCTGCTCTTAGAGCTCTCTCTCTGAAATGAAGCTCTGCGGTTACAGCTCTCTGACACACCCACCTCGTCTCTTTTCTGGCATTTCTACTCTTTCTTTTTCCTCTCTGTCATCCCTTTGACCAGTAATTGTAGATTCACACCTTAATTAATGCAGATCCAGGCTGTGAATCTGGAAGTGGACTGGTGATCCAGCCTTGTCTGGCTGGAAAACTGGCCTGTGCCAGGAGCCCACTCAGACCCCACAGTGGGGTAAGAGCTGTTCACCCACATCTGTCAAGAGATGGAAGTGGGGAACAAAGACCAAGAGGTTTAATGACTGTGCAGAGGCTCAGAGTTTACTCAGAAGCGTTTCCCTTCTCAGTTCTCAGTCCTGTCAGGGTCCTGAGTCTTCCCTCCTCGAAAGGGCATAAAAAGCTTGAGTTTCTAAGCAAAACATTGCAAAGAAAATGGTCCTGTTTCCTCCCAAGGAGCTGGAAAAAGGTGCTGCCCTGTCCTTGGGAGTTCCCAGAACAAATGCACCCAGCTCAGAGTTGGAAAAGTCTTTTTATAGAGCTGTGACTTGCCTTTTCTTTCTCTTTTCCAAATTCAATCTGGAGAATGAGATCTCTCTCCAGTAATCCAGTAGCCTGGGGAGGATTTGTGCATGCAGATAGCCCATAATCTCTGCTGGGGTGTAAAAGAGCCACGATGCAGCCCAGAGAAGGTTAAATGATAAAAAAATATGGCAGACATGGGAAGTATTTGGCATGTTACACGCAACAAAAGATGAACAACAGCAACTGGGGCATTGTCTTTATTGGCTATAAATAGAGTCCTGCAAAGTTTAATGAAAAGCACTTTAGAGTTGGGAACCTCTGGCTGCTGAAGAGCCTTCAAAGACGGGCTCTGTGGCTTTGGGGTGGCACGTCCTCTTTGACAGAGGCTCAGACAATTGAAACTCCATACAACATCAGCCACGACGATGGGGAATGAATAGTTCTGCTGTGAGCCTGCCCCTCTCCCTCCTCAGAGAGCTGTGAGTGGGTGCCCCGTGGCAGGTACGGCCACACCCCACAGCCAGGGTGCCCAGGGCACAGCCCAGCTCCCCCAGGCGTGCCAGGGCACCGAGGGCACTGGCAGAGCCACCCCAAACTGAGCAGATAGTTCCTCCCCGAGGCTGCTGAGCTGTGCAGGGGTGTTTGGTCCGTGGCAGCTGATGGGGTGGTCGCAGGGCTGGGTGCCTGGCCACCCCTCTGTGCCCCCACAGCATCACTCATCACTGCACAGGGCATGCTGGCTCTCCCAGTACCCCATCATGGGGCAAAACCAGACATCCCCCAGTTCTCCTCTGCAAAGAAACCAACGTAGCCAAGGCTGAGGGTTTGGCCACCCCTCCTGTACCTCAGGATGTCCGTGTGTTAACACAGAAGCTTGGGTTTGCAACAGAGTAGGGCCGTTCACTTGACCCCAGGGGCCAGTGGATGTTCAGCACTGGCCAAATAAAGAGAGAACAATAGGGCTATTTTTGTGGAAGAGAGTTCAGAGGCTCCCCGGGGAGCCAAACCTCTTGCTGGGCCATCAGGCACAAGAAGAACAAGACAGAGCTCTTGCATGCTGGCTTCTCTGCCATGGAAATACCAGCTCCTGCCAGGGCATGAAAGAAATCTATTGTCTCTAAGACCAAATCTCGATGCAAAATGCTCTGGTAAGGCAGCAATCTTAACCACCCCCCACGTATGCCTATTGTTTGAAGTGCAGAACAATTGAAGGGTGCTCTCATGGGCTAAAGATAGAAAGGCAGCTGGTGCTGTCCTTTTCCCTGTAACTGAGAATAAAACAATGCCCAAGTATTGTCTGCATTGCTGGAGCAATGACATTGGACCCTCTGACAAGAGAGCGACTAAAAGATCAATGAAACCCGGGTTATTTTTAAATGGGTAGTGTCATTTCTTCCCCAAAGTAATTTCACTTCCTTAGCTTTTCCACCAGGCCTTTCTGTGCTGTGAAGTGGCCACGGAGTGAGGTATAAATAGCCCTGAGCAGGGCTGCAAGAGGGGCAGCAGGAGTGGCTGGTGGAAAACGAAGGTGCTGTGCTGAACCTGCACTGGGTTGCACCCCCACTTCCCCGAGCTGTGCCCAAGCTCCTGCAGCACCAAGGTGGGGACCAGCCCTGAGCCCCTTCTGCTGGTGGGGAACAAGCCCCTGCAGCTGCTGCACTGCTCATGTACAGACCCAGCAGCTGGCCCCACAGAGCCAGAGTCCCACCAGCACCAGGATTTGTGTCCTGGAGGAGCTTTTAGGGAGGTTTATTGCTCCCACCAGCCCACAAACAGGCAGCAGCATGTGCTGCACTTCTGTGTCCAGCTCCACTGCTGTGCTGGGATGCTCAAGGTAACCCTCAAGCCTAAATACCATGAGGCAGAGCCTTGCTTAGGGTCAGGGGACATCTTGTAGGGAGAAGCTGCTGTCTGCAAGGTGATCCCACCAGGGCATATCCAGACTAGAGACTGGAGATCTGGAATCCTGTCAGGAAAACCTGTCTTGTCTGATGGGCCATAGTGAAGTGAGGCCTCCTGCAGTGATGTGTGGACATGCAGGAATATTGCTCCCTCCTAGGTCACAGGCAGTCTTGAGAAAGGTCCAAGCCTACCAGATCCCATGAGGAGCTCCCACATCTGCTGTCACTCCGTTTTGAACAGTTGTCCCTTACCATGAGATAAACTGAGCTCAATCCAGTGGGAGGCTTGATGGCCAAGCACTGTGGAGAGGACAACCTGAGCAGTGTCTGAGCCCTCAGGGAGCAGAATGCTGGGTTGCTGGGCCAGGAGAGCAGAGCCACAGCCTTCAGCAGGCCAAGGAAACATCTGCTAAAGCAAAGCAGGTCCCAGCTTTGTCCCTGGTTTCCAGCAGCTGCTGTGTGCCATGGGCTGTCCCAGCAGGACAGCTGCAATTAAAGTGCTGTTAAGTATTCAAATGAACCAGGAAAAATTCTCTTTCTCTCCTTGTTCTGAGCTGCATGGCCAAAACCTCGAGGATCTCCACTGAAGGCTCACACATTCCTGTAATTCTGCAGTGTTCAGTACAACCTTTATTGCTAAACATGTTTTACCATGTCAATCCCACTAATGAGGAAAAGCCTGAGAACCTCAAAGCTGGTAAATTAAAACTGAACAGCCTAAAACTCATCAATTGTAGAATCATAGAATGTTTTGGGTTGGGAGGGACCTTTAAAGCTCATCTATTCCAACCCCCCCAGCAGTGGGCAGGGACATCTCCCACTAAATCTGGCTGCTCACAGCCCCATCCAACCTGTCCTATTTTCCCATTATCCTGATTTTCTCTTCTCCAGGTGACCTCCCTGTCTCCATGCCTGTGTGTGACTTTCCCAGCACCTTGCTGGCTAACTCTGGCCACTGATTTCTCACACCATGTCTCTTTCAGATACTTTTTCAACCCTAACACTCATTTTGGAGCCTTGAATGCAGTGTAATCGTGGTGCCTGGAGGCCCAGCCAGCAGTGTGCTTCCCAAACTCCACGCCACAATGGCTGTGCCCTGCTGCATTGAGGTCCTCATGGCAGCAACAGCTTCGTGCATGTCCCTGGAGGTTCATGGAAGCTGCACCTCACTCCTGATGGAAGGGCAGCTTGCTCAGGACAGGGGGCCCAGCACTGTCCTTGGGGTGGGACACCCAGGCAGCAGCCTGCTCACGCTGGGAGCTGGCAGATGAGGGGCTCCAGTGCTACCCCATCCCAAGCCTCACAGAACACCTGCCCTTCAGGGTTCCTGGGGTGCTGTCACAGCTTTCCCTGAGCCCCCCAACACCAGCAGGAGATGGGTGTGTGGAATGGTGCCCTGGGGTGGTGCCTGCTGTCTCTCTCACCCTGGTGGGACAGGGCTCTGGGGATTTAGGGGCTGGCTTGGGAGGGAGCCCTGCGTGGCCAGGCTGAGCCCCAGGGACACTGGTGGGCTGGCAAGGCTGGCCTGTCACCTCTGCCTGTCTCACTGGGAGCAGGCACTCTCTCTCAATGGAAATATGCCTGAAATAGCCCCTCTGCAGATTGTCTTTATCTAATCGGCCGCCTTCGCCCTCCCCTGGGGGGCATTGCAGGGAGCTGATAGCTGTGATATGTTAAGTGTGGAAACCTCCAGCAAACTGCCCGACACGGAGAGTAATTCTCCTTCCTGCCACTTATCAGAGCCTGCTAATGGGAAACATTCCTCCTGGGGGTCAGGGAGCAGCCAGGGGATTTCTCCAAAGAGGACAGCTGGGCCCCTGGCACCCTCCTGCCTCTCCAGGGCTGGGTAGGAGCTGATCTGACCACCAGGCACTCACTGAAGGGGCAGCTCTGCAGTCTGGTGCTGGTGGTGCCCTGTCCCATGGGGAGAGGCTGGTCCAGCCCTTGGGACACAGCTGAAGAGCCCCATCCTCTTCCATCACATCATGAGACACCAGCATCAAGCACAGAGCCATGAGGGGAAGAAGGAGGGTGCCTCGGTGGCCAGGGGTGGTGCTCCCACTGATGAAGATGGTCACACAGGGCAGGACATTGGGGCACACTGGTCGTTTTTGGCAATGGCCACCTAAAGCTACCACCCCTCTGCTCAGGGTAAAGCCATGGGCTCCTCGTTGTGCCCAGGGGCTTTTGTGGGATGTCCACAGGAGCCCTCTGTGGCCACTGCCCCACTGGGGATGCCCCATCACAACAGCTCAAGCCTGGCCAGCAATATGAGGATGAGCTGCCACCCTCAAACCCACATCCCAAATGCTGGCCCCAAAACGGCCTGAACCCGGCGGAAGTGCACTTCAGCAGCTGCTGGAGTGACCATGCCACATTTCCCCTTCTACAGATCTCCCCAGCCTTTGATGGACCCTGCTGGAACCTCTTCAAAGAGGGAGAGAAATTAGGGTGAACAGGAGGAACTGCAGGAGGAATCTCCGAAAATAAAATCCCTTTAAAGAGAAGGCAGAGGAGGGGGTGAGCAGAGCACAGGGGGAGTACGTGCCCTGAGAAGAATGTGTGAGGCTGGGCCAGCTGGTAGGTCTGGGCTGAGAGCTCATCCCACTGCCAGGGTGCTCATGGCAAAGGTACTTGGCACTGGACCTGCCAAAGGCCTCGGGTCCCTCCAGAGCGTGGGTGGAAACCTGACTCCGAGCCCAGGACAGACAGGCAGAAGACCACCAGGGTAACCTCAGTGGGACGTGTGGTCTGCCAGCACCCCTGGCTCCTCAGGACCCTGAAACTCTGCCCTCTGCGTGGGGTCGGGCACCTACTCCATGCTCAGGAGGGATCTCAGGGCTGGTGTCCCCCAGTGATCTCCCCAGGGAATCTGCAGTAGGCACATCCGCAGAGTCCAGTCCTGCACCAACTGCTGCCAAATCCCCATAAGGAGCTTCTGAACACCAGCCTGGTGAGGAAGTACCCACGTGGACCATGGAGGTGTGGACCTGCACCCCATTTTATCTGGGTGTGCTCAGAGTCACCTTGGTCATGCTGCATGCCCCAGTCTGTGGGAGCATTTCAGTGCAGGGGCAAGCCCGGCACTGTGCAAAGCCCTCACCTTACACCATGCAGGCAACAAAAGCAACATCAGCCCCTCATCCCTGAGCCCACCCGTCCTTCCTGCTGGTGTCAAGCCACAGGGGCCAGGTCTGGAGTCCTCCTCCATCCCATAGAACCCCCCAGACTTCACTCCAGAGCAGGGTGGGAGAGCAGAGGACGAGGAGTTGGCACTGAGAGCCCAGGCTCAGGAGATGTAGTAGCAAACTGTGCCTGTGCACTGGCTGGAAGAACTGCTGGGACAGGCTTCAGCAGAAACCCCCTCCAGGGCCTGGCTTACGTTCAGACCAGGTCCCAGGGCTGCAAAAATCTCTGCAACCTGGGCTGTGTGCCCAGGCTGAAGCCACGTGCCCTGAGCAGCTCCTGGTGCTGCTATTCTGGCCGTGGCAGAGGCCACACCACATCCAGCCTGGGCACAGCATTGTGCAGCTAATCCTTAATCAGCCCGTGCCTCAGTTTCCTCTGTTTAGGAGGATACAACAACCCCAAGTTACTTTGGGGTGTGAGAGGTGCTTGGAGGATGAACAGCAGAACCCTGCAGCCACGGGCCCTGGTTCTCCAGTATCACCTCAGTGGGGTTATTTCTAATGTCTGTGTCTCCAGGACACGACCCCATGAGTGGGAAATCCATAGGTGGTTTGGCTCTGAGGCAGCCCTGGCTGAGGATGGGGAAGGCAGCCATCCAGACCATCTAGGGGAGTCGTGCCCCTCCCTACCCATGCCTGTGGGGGTTCCAAATTACCCAGCTCTCGTTAGGCTGATTTCCAGCTCCGCAGGCGGCCGCGGCTCCTTTCACACAAGTCTGTACCAAATCCAAGCAGCCCACGGGTGCCCCTGCTCCCCTGGGCACAGGAAGGAGCAGAAGAGGGCTGCAGAGAGGGCTGACCATGTCCCCTTGGAGCTGAGCAGTGGTGACCCCCCTGCCAGGGCACCACATGCCCGCTGCAGTCATTGGGCTGCTCCCCAGGGCCCTTTGCCCTGCGGAAGGTCTCTGCTGGTCCTGCCCTTGAGAGCAGCATGTCCTGGCCTGGTGTGGGCACGGGGGAGATGGGGTGCAAAAAGACATCCAGCCCTGCTTTGTTTTTTTTAAATCATAGAATTGTTAAGGTTGGAAAAGACCTCTAAGATCATTGAGTCCAATCATCAACCCAACACTGCTGTGGCTAACAAAATGTGTCCTTAAATACCACATCCACGTGTTTTTTGAACCCCTCCAGGGATGATGACTCCACCACCACCTTCCTGAGCAGCCTAGGCCAATGCCTCACCACTCTGTCAGTCAATAAATTCTTCCTAATATCCAGTCTAAACTTCCTCTGGTGTAACAACCACATTTCTTCTCATCCTATCAGTAGTTGCTTGGGAGAAGAGACGAATCCTCACCTCACTCCAGCCTCCTTTCAGGGAGCTGTAGAGAGCAATAAGCTCTCCCCTCAGCCTCCTCTTCTCCAAACCAAACAATCCCAGCTCTGAATGCCCAAACATACAGAAGCAAATGCAAAGACAAGAGCAGTGTGCTTGGTGGGCAGCAACATGGCCAGAAACCTCACTCCAGATACCGGCACCTAAAATGGCTTTTCCTTGAGGCTGGCACAGAAATCCCCCTGGCACAGCTGTGGGTCTGGCTGGCCCCCACCACATCCTGTTCCCATCTTGAGCAGCCCATGGGGGTGGTGCTGGGGTGGAGGTGTGCTCTGGGCTGTGACCACTGTCTTCTACACAGTGTCTTTGGGTGCTGCCTGGGTAAAACAGTGTGGAGGAAACCCAGCAACCTCTCTGTTGAGAGGGGTGCAATCTGGCCTAGCCATGAACGAAGCTCCCTTGGCGAGGAGAGGGAGCTTTGGGAGCAGGACCTGGCTCTGCTCTGCTGGGCAGAGCTTGCCAAAGGCAGCGAGGCAGAGCAGAGGACTCGAGCTCCCTGCCCAGCTGTGTGCCAGCCGTGTGCCCACAGGCCACTACAGCTCCTGGGAGCATCACCCCCTCTGACAAAGCCATGGAGTGTCATCATCTAACCAGGAGATAAAACTCTGGTGTTTGAGGTGGTTATGGTTGAGTGGGCAGTGGCTGGTGTGCTTCAGGCAACAAGCCAAGCCCTTTGAGAGGAAAACAACGGGGTAGCAGTGACCAAACCCCGGGGTCATCCTTGGACCCCCACTTCCAGGCAGCCTGTCCTGGGAGAGGCTGAGAGCTGAGTGCAAGGTGGGGATGCTGCAGCTGGGAAAGCTGTGGGCTGCACACAGCCGGGCAGCAGCTCCCCTGGGGGGATGCGGGGAAGGAGCAGGAGGATTCTCGGGTGCAGGAGGAAAGACTGAAGCTCTCGTTCCTCTGCTCCCCCCTGGATCAGGCAGCACGGGCAGGCTTGGAGAGCTGTGCTGCTTTCCTGAGCTGGAGGCTCTCACTCTGCCTTTGTACTCGCCTGACAATACAGGAATAAAAATAACCAGGCTGCATTCGCAGAGAGATAAAAGTGAAGTTTGCCTTTTGTGTCTCTCCGGGCAGTGGGACAGCAGCACCAATGGAGCTGTGTGGACATGACACATGGGAATTTCTGACATATCTTTTCCCACTCTGACCTTGACAGACACAATAAAAAGGGGCTTTGCTGCACACACAGCCACTCAGTCCTGTCACCAAGGTTAGTAAGAAAGAGCATGTCTGTGTGCACGCTTCTCCTCCGCTACTAACCCGCTTCACCTCGGCAGGCTGGATGGTCCTGGGGGACAGCAGCTGACTAGGGTGGTCCAGGGGAGGGTGGCACAGACCTGGGTGGAGGGTGTTTTTTGGCAGGTCTGGGCACTTTGGCAAGTTGCTGGCTGCCAGTGGTGCCTACCTCTGTGGTGTCCCGGAGCCCTGCCGTGCGACACGGCGTTAGGTGGATGTGAGAAAGCACCAGCCTAAAAGTGCTTTTCCTTCAGCCTTCTGGAAGGGGTCTTCCCAGGGATAATCCCTTCAGTCTGGCTTTTACCTTCCTGCAGCAGTGCTCTGCGAAACAAACCCAGGTCTTTGCAGAGTGTCAGGGAGGGCTCAGACAGGTCTGCAGGGCTGGGACAGGTTTCAGGTGAGTTTAGCAGGATAAGGATGTCGTTGGTGATCTTTGCCACACCTAAAATGCAAAGGTGGATTTTGACACCAGAGTGGTGTTGGCTCACCCAGCTGGGACTTGTGGCATGGGGCTGATAGCAGCAGAAGGGAAAGTGTTCAGCAGTTGTCTTGTTATTCTAGTTATTACTAGCTAGTATTGTTGTTACTGTCTTCTCTCACTCTCTAAAAGGCATTTGGTGACCCTGTTGCTCTTGGTTAGCAGCCCAGTGGCGGGTGCTCTCTCGTGTACTGACTCCTTGTCCCTTCCCTCCTTTCAGTGTTCAGGTGTCTTTCACTTCTCCTTCACTGCTGGCAATTCTTCCTCCAGCTGGGCAAGATGTCTATGCTGGACATGAGCGAGTTTGGGGAGGCTGCTGAATACCTCCGGAAGAGCTACACGGAGCAGCTGAAGCTTCAGACGATCCCATTTGATGGTAAGACTCCAAGCTGGCTCTCAGCACAACCCTATGTGTGCACCCCAAACCAGCCCCTTGGTCATGGCTCCCTTTGGAGACCATCCCTGTCCCTTTCCCAGTGTTACTCCTGGTGGTATTGCGGGTGCTGCAGAATTGCCTCCCCCACCCTGGAGGACAGGAAGATCTCAGAAATAGCAAAAGAAGGTTTTTTTTTTTACCTTCCCCTTGTTTGCTGAGGTGCTGGCAGAGGTGGCTCTTCATCTCCCCTGACCCTGATGGACAGGAGGGCTGAAGTTCAGCAAATGTGGAGAGTTTTGCTTCCTCTCACCATCCTTTTTTTCATGATGGTCCGAGTGCAAGCACATGTGAAGCAGCAGACTCCTGTCAGGCTAAACACTGACCTCAGCCAAGTAAAGAGCTGCCAACCGTGACAAAGGCAAAGAAATCCCAGCTCCAAGAAATCCCAGACCAAGAAAGCAGGAAGGAGTAATCACTAGCCTTCCATGTTATCAGACTGCACTTAACGCGGCTTTCATGTGACAATTTCAAATGGTTTCCTACATTTCAACCTGGTTTGTCTCCCCTTCCCTTCCCTCTCCTCTAGGAAAGAAGCGAGCTTGGATCCCGGATGAGAAAGAAGCTTATATTGAAGTGGAAATCAAGGAAAGCACTGGTGGCAAAGTCACTGTGGAAACCAAAAATAAGGAAGTAAGCAAAATACCTTCCCTTTTCCAAGGGAGAGCAAGCGTGTGCCGAGGGGGGATCCGTGTGACAAGATCACGCCTGAAAACTAGCTGAGCTCTTGCTGATAACCCTTCCACGCCCCGAGGGGACACACACAGCAGTGTGCTGGACACGTAGGCCAATGACTTGCCAAGAGTGGCAGGGGTGCAGCATCCCCTGGTCGAGGGCTTGCTTGGCTTTCAGAGGTAGGCACGGGTGGGACGGGGACAGGCTGGCCCAGCACAGCTCCCAGCTGCAGGAGGAAGGGCTGCCCGAAGGGTGCCCCTGCCCAGCACCACCCTCTGCAGCACTGAGCTGCTGCCCTGCTCCTCTGGAAGGCTGAGGTAAGGGGCCACCTGGCCAATTCCTGCTCATTTAGCTGAGATCTGCAGGGGGTGAGTGGTGCTGTTGGGAGAACAGGGGCTGGGTGAAGGGGTAGGATCAGTCGTGTCTAGCAGTGAGGCTCCAGCTTCCCAGCAGTGGGAGGGAGGCAAAGCAAGCAGGGATCAGCCAACATTGGTCAGGGTAATAATATCCAGTACAAAATGCTCCAAATGGGCTGAAGTGATATTCCTTTCTCAGCTATGGGAGTAGCATGGCCCCACAACTTCACTGGGGTGCAGAGACTGACACTGGTGTAAAACAGGCAAAAAACAAGGACCTGACCAGCCAGTTCATGGTAGACTTAAGCCTTTCTATTTCTTGGCTCATCAGCAGGGCACTGAGAAGTGCTTGTGTCTGCTGAATTTCAAAGAATATGTGTAACTATCTTTGAAAAGTGTCAAAGCTTTGAAAATATCTTTGTCTGGAAAAAGAAGCAAAGAAATTTGCCTTCTCCAAAATAAAATTTACTGGGGAGAGGGTGTAAATTTAAAAAGTTTATTCTGATGTTTAAAAGATCTTCAGCTTCTGTGAACAAAGTAGTTTCCAGTAGTTTCTGTCAACCAAGTAGTTTTTTGCTGTTCCTTCTTGAAACTGTGTTTTTTAACAATTTCTCATGGATTTACAATATCTGCTTTCCCTCCATCAGCATTTCCAGCACAATTAGTTTCAAGAGATAACCTCACCCTCACCCTTCTATCTACCCTCTCACTTTTAACATCTAGCACTTTTTAACACCAGGCACTTCACGTTCACCTGTGAAACAACCCCCAACAAACCTCTTTGAAAGGTTTCATTTAATCCTTCTTAACAAGACCATTTACTAAATGCAGCTTCTTCCATTCAGGCCAGATCTGCAATGAGATCATTTCCCAGTGCTTGGCTTTGTGGGATTAAATGAATCCAGTTATAAATGGTGTAGTACAAGCTTCAGCTATTTGCTCAAATAACTGGGGATCTCTCTGAGTGAAAGACCACGCTGCTGTGGGGTTTTAGGCTGTGAAGACCACAGGACAAGGGTGTTGAGCATGTTGTGGGGTGACATCTTGGTGTCCCCTAGCTTAGACTTTCTCTGTTTGGTTCAGCCACAGCTCGTCTACCTAAGGAAGGAATGGGGCTGGGGTTTGCTTGTCCCAGCTGGGCTTTGTGGCCATGGTGCTGGTGGAGCTCCTGTAGCTTCATCACCCCAAAATGGAAGGCAAGGGGGGGCAGCAGGTACAGGACCAGGGTTGTCCCCAGAATGGGACTATCAGAATAACAGTCCACCTGGTGGGTTTTGGAGGAGAGGGTGTTTGGTGGGGGCTGGGGTCCATCTGATGTGCCCCCCTTCCTCTGGCAGACACGGGTAGTGAAGGAGGATGACTTGCAGCCCATGAACCCCCCCAAGTTTGACATGATCGAGGACATGGCCATGCTGACACACCTCAACGAGGCCTCTGTGCTCTACAACCTGAAGCGTCGCTACTCCCACTGGATGATCTACGTAAGCCTCAGCGCCTGGGGGCCGGGGGGGTCACCCCCTGGAGTGGGGAGGTGAAGGGCAATTGGGGCACCCCGTTTCTCATCCATCCCCTTTTCCCCCTGCAGACCTACTCAGGGCTCTTCTGTGTCACCATCAACCCCTACAAGTGGCTGCCCGTCTACACGGCGCCCGTGGTGGCTGCCTACAAGGGCAAGCGTCGCTCCGAGGCTCCCCCTCACATCTACTCCATCGCAGACAATGCCTACAACGACATGCTGCGCAGTAAGCCCTCGCCCTGGCACCCCCCTGCAGGGTGCCCGGGCTCCTGGGACAGGGGTGACGTGGGTGGCACGGGCATAACACCTGCTCCTTCTCTTCCAGACCGGGAAAACCAGTCCATGCTCATCACGTAAGTGCCCTCGCCCTG
>NW_008631518.1:14159-14375 GCF_000691845.1 Merops nubicus
AGAGTGGGCCCAGGGGGTGGCTCCCCCCAACCCCAACAGCTGCGGGAGCTGCCGTGGGGTGCCCCGGCCGCCCTCGTCCTCCACGGGGCGAGAGGGAAGGAGAGATGGAGGCCAAGGCCAGAGGCAGATGGAGGCGGTGGCGGCCGGAGGGGCAGTGGTGGGGTAGGAGGGTGACGTGGGAGGGTGTAGGCCAGGTTGATTTCAAGTGACATATAG
>NW_008631519.1:0-1293 GCF_000691845.1 Merops nubicus
AAAATATACATTCTCAATCTCCATTGCTCTTGTTGTTATTTTATCAAGCCATACAGGTACAGCCGAAGATGAGCTGCTGATTCAGTGTTCTTGCCACATCCCAATTTTGGCATTCAAACCTCATCCTGTACAATTTCCCAGTGAGATTTCATTCAGTGCCTTTAATAAACTTTAAGATCATGTGCTCTGAAGTCCAGACCATCAGAATGAGCATATCGGCGTAATTTTTATTTTTACTTGTCAGTAACACACAAAATATTACAATATTGTCTTTTGTAAAGAGATTCCTAGAATCATAAAGGTTGGTAAAGACCAACAGTCCAACCATCAACCCTACACTCTATTGACCTATAAACCAGGCCCCCAGCTGCCACATCTATATGGTTTTTGAATCCCTCCAAGGATGGGGCCTTCAGCACCACCCTGGGTAGCCTGGGCCAACACCTCATCACTCGGGCAGGAAAGAAATGATATCCAGTATTCCTAATATCCAATCAAAACCTCCCCGTTAGCAACAGAAGACAATTTGCTCTTGTCCTTTCGCTGGCTCCCTGGGAAAAGAGACCAACCGCCACCTCGCTACAACCTCTTTTCATGGAGTTGTGGAGTGCAATAAGCTCTCCCCTTGGCCTCCCCTTCCTCAGACTAAACCACTCCAGGTGCCTCAGCAGTTTCTCAAAACACATGTTCTCCAGACCCCTCACCAGCTTCCTTTCCCTTCTCTAGACCTGCCCCAACACCTCAACGACTTTCTTATGCTGTGATGCCCAGAACTGAACCTGGTATTCAAGCTGTGGCCTCCCCAGTGCCCAGTCCTGGGCCACAATCACTTCCCTGCTCCTGCTGGTCACACCATTTCTGATCCAGGCCAGGATGCTGGTGGCCTTCTTGGCCACCTGGGCACACTGCTGGCTCGTGTTCACCCAGCTGGCCACCAGCACCCCCAGGTCCTTTTCTGCCAGGCACATTCCAGCGACTCTTCCCCAAGCTTGGGGTGCTGCCTGGAGTTCTCTCCAGATTCTTTCATAGAACCTCCTGTTCCTCGAGCAGATTGATGCTCCCGCTCGATTTGCTGTCACTTTCTGAGGGTACCCTCAATCTCCTCATCCAGATAATTCATAGTGTTAATAAACAAGACCAGACCCAAAAATGGGCAAGGACCTGCGTTTTTCTGACCCCTGAGGGCTGGGCCTGATGCCCTGGTTGTCCTGCACGTGCCGTGGGAGTGCACACAGGATGAACTGCTCCACAATCTTCCCCACTACCGAGGTCAGGCCCCGAGTTCCCCAGATC
>NW_008631520.1:0-50551 GCF_000691845.1 Merops nubicus
CTGCTGCTCTGGCACCTCCAGGGCACCTCTCGTGCCCTGGCTCTCTCTCCTTCTCCTGACCAGCACGAGCTGGCAGCAGGATGAGCTCTGCTATCCCCAGGCTCCATGTCCCCAGGGGTTCTGCCTGGTGCACAGCAGCCTCTGCTGGGAACGGCTCCAGGCATGCTGCCTGAAGTGCTGGAGTTTGAACCCCGAGCCCCGAATTAAGGCTAACACGTGGGTGATTCCTACAGCCCTTCATAAAGGGGTGGTGAGTTTGTCTTTTAGCTTCCCTCCAGGGTTCCGCCAGCCTTGCCAGGGGAGCCGTAGGGTAAATGAACCCCAGGTGTCCCACAGTGAGTCAACAAAGGTCAGGTGTCCTACTTAGGGGCAATAGCTGGGACCACTTGCAGGAACGGAGGAGTGTCTATTTGTGAAGTGGATGCACTTCACAGAGCTTCCAGGTTGAGGAAGGACCTACTCACTCTCCTGGAACTGGGCCCTGGTTAGCTTGGACCTTTGCAAACGTGGGCTAGGAGGGTGAGGGGTGGTAATGTGGCCACCTTTATCTTAGGTGTTTAACCTCTTGACCTGGCTGTTTCCCATTCCATCCATGGGAAACCTTGGTTCTTTGTTTGTTCCACGTATTGTAGGTTGGTTGATGTCTTTGTTGGTCTCATTGGGGGTAATGTCAATTGCATGTGAACTAACTGACTTGTTTATACCCCCAGCGATTGTTCAGGGCATGTCCTTTTTGTATTCAATACAGTCCATTTACTGGTCTGTCTTGGCAGGTCTCCAGGTCTATGCCCTAGCAGGAGCTGCCCCTCTCCAGCTCCCCTGCCCCTGCAGCCTGGGCACTGGGCAGGCACCAGGGCACTGCACGGGCCGAGGAGCACGGCCATGGAGCCAGCACTGGGAGGCAGGAAGGATGCTTGTCATCCACCCGTGTCACTTCTGAAGGCACATCATGGTACCACACACCCATCTCCTCCTCCTCTTCTCCTTTTGTGTGTGGTCCATCCTGATCCTCAGTCTTGTTCTCTCTCTTCAGGAGCTGGGCTCTGCTTGGCCCATGTCCCTGCTGCTCTTCCTGCAGCTCGGGTTCTCATGCTCCAGGGCAGAAGGCATCCCCCTGCTCCTGGCTGCACGTGCCCCTTGTGCTCCTGCTTGTCAGCAGTGGCTCTGAAACAGGGGCAGGAAATAATGTAAAATAATGTAAAAAAGCACAGAATAAAGTCCTGTTTCTGCTTGTGACCTTCACGTTCTGTGCCCTTGAAAGCGTGTTTGGAGCTGGACCCCCCCTGACGTTCCAGGCCAGTAACAGTCTCATGTTTCCCCACTGCTGGTGGGTGCAGGAACAGAACTGTGCCGCTCTGCTCTGCTCTGCCTGCACTTGTGCAGGACAGGCTCTGACCTGGGTCTGAGGGCTCCGTCCCGGAGAGCAGCTCTCAGCGTGCAGGTCCCAGGCCTGTCCAGGAGACAGGGGAGGCTTGGGCACACCTCCAGCGTGCCTCAGGCAGGGACTGAAGCCCCAGGCTGAGCTGAGACACGTCCCTTGAGCCCTTTCCAGGAGAATGGTGTGGGTGGAGGGCCTCCCACAAGAGGCCAGTCCCAGCCACTGAGACCTATGAGTACCCTCAATACACTGGCAGAAGTAGATCTGCACTGCTCATATGCTCTCCTTGACATATTGTTGGCTGCTTTGAAGAGTGAGTATTGAGCCAGATGGACTTTCTCTCTCTTAGAATGCTGCTGTTCTCAGGCTCTTGTGTTTTAGCACATTTTACCAAGGGAAACAGCTCAAGTATTTCTGAAGATGAGTGAAAAGAGTAAAAAAGAATCTGGGGAAATTAGTATGTTTTGCTCAACTCAAAGATTTGCAACTGTTTATTTGAGGAAGGTGTCCTACTTCAGGGTGTGGGCTTGATCTTTGAGCATCAGTAGTGTCACAGATGTGGAATTTTGCCATCCTGTGGAATCCAAGCTCAACTGCACCAACACAGAAAACTAAAAAACTGCACTTCCCACTTGCTTCTTTTGCAAATTTGTTCAGGTGGTCCAATAATCTTGAGAGAATCCAGAACTCATATCCCCATCAGAAGATGCATGTCTTCTTCCACGAAGTGACAGAGCCCATGCCTAGGGTGGGACATGGTCACAGGTGTAAGGACAGTTGTTTTGGTCCAGGCAGTTGCTGGTGTTTGCTCACGTTTTTTGTCATTTCCAAAACCTAGCATCAGGACCCCTCCAGTCTTCAGGTGCAAGTAGGGCCAGAGATCACTCTTCAGGGGTTGTATCTCTGAGTTTGGCTGAGGCTCAGTGGAGCATTGAAGAGTTTTGCTTCTTGTCACACAGATATTTTGCACTTATTTCTCTCTTGCAATTGCTCTGGGTGCACCTTGCCCTTCTGCAAGGGTTTGTGTGGCTGTCGAGGAGACACAGAAGCTCTGAAATCTGTGCATGGAGGCAGAGTCCCTTCAGAGGGAGGCAGCAACTGTCTTCAATGGTCTGAAGGAACAAAGTGTTCTGCACTGCAGAAGCAACTTTCCCATCACAGATAAAAAGAACCTGCAGTGTAAGGATCCTTCCTGACAGAAAATTAACCACCAGTTGTGGATGGTGCTCCTCTCCCAGTTTCTGAAGAAGGACAATGTTTGGTGCACAGTGTCATTGCCAGGCAAACAGAAGCAACAAAAATCCAATAAAAGCTCTTTTGGGTAGTGCTGGGTGGCAGATGCCTGTTGGTTATTAGTTCTAAGTGAAGATTTTGGTTTCCTGCCTTCCAGAAGTATTTTGAAACACAGCTCTTCTTTCAAATGTGTTTTGTGATCTTCAGGGTATGTCCAAGAGACACATGCTGTGCCTGTTCCATCTGTGTAATTGATGTAATTGTAGTAACTAATTAGAATCCTAAGTCCAGAGAAACAGTGAAGTCATCCAGTATTTTTTATCAGCAAGATGTTGTGGCATATTCTTGCAGCTTTGTGACCTTACTGATTTGTTTGATAGGGTGTGTTTGTGCTGCCTGTGCTGTTGATGTTTGCAGCACGAGCATTTCAGATCCCATTAAGCTGCTGGAAATTCCTGTGTGGTACTGGGATTAACACCCTAGAAAACTCTTTGGGTGACTGACTTTGGAGGGGCCTGAGCAGTCTCTGGCTTAGTGATGGTTCCTGTAGTGCAGATTCTCAGAAGCAGAATATGCCTCGTTATGAGGTATTATTTGTTTGCCCTGGGACTTTTCTGAACTCCTTATTGGACTCAAAATCCCCCATGGATAGATTTTCTGATGTGGAACCTTAGCTTCTAAAATGGGTCGGAAAGCCACCAGGAAAGGCTTCCTTTGGTGCTACTGTGCTTCAAATCCTGGTGTGGGGTTGATCTTGTGTAGGAATTTTGTTAATGACTGTAACAGAAAAAAGGAAAGTGCTGAAAATTGCTGCTGATGACACAAAGTGTTGCTAGTACAGGGGAGGATCTGAATATCTCCCAGTAAAATCCACGTGACATAAAAGATGGGACTAACAACAAGGGCTAAAATTTAGTGCAGAGTGAAAGATCATGCAGATGAGGACTTAATAACAAAACCTGCTATGATCTGGGAGACTGTTAATTGTATGAAGGGGATGTCACACAACTAATGTGTGACCAAGCAAGAATAAAGCATCCTAATCTTTGCACATGGTACCTATGAGAAAATGAAATGACACTAAAGAAGCTCAAAAGATGAGGAGGGGTATGAAGATACTGATTCTGTAAAGCAAAACTAGATGTTCATGGTGTGTTTAGTCCATAAATGGTGGTGGAATGGGAAAATTCAGTCTTTCATGCCCAAGTCAGAGGAGAATTAAGCACCAAAGGAGAGGAATACTTAGCTGAGGATTGAGATTGCTGGTGCAAGAAGAATTTGATAGAAATTGGCACAAATGAAATGGCAGGTTGTAGCTGACACTGCTGTCAGGTTCTGGAAAAGTCTGGTAATATAGGATGGGTAAGCATGAAAAACAAGTGGCTTTAAAGATTAAGCTTGATAAGTTCATAAAACATCTAATGGCTTAATGTTCTTTGAGGGGAAAAACTGCTGGAGTTTCCAGAGAAGAGCTTACTTTGATTTGCCTGTAAAAAGCAGAGAGACACAATTGTCTCAGCAGTCTCAGTACTGTCTTTTATTCCCCTGAGTTTTAAAGGAAAAGATTGCTCAGAATTGATACGTTAGGGCAATCCAAAGAGGGCTTTTTCTTTTTACAGGAATGCTGTTCAAAATTCGTGACATTGAAGGGGAAAAGAGAGGAAAGAAAAAGAAAAACCCTAGAGAAGAGTTTAGTCAGGTTTCTGTGTTCAAGTACATTTATCTACTATCTGTTTGCATCTTACCTAACATACTTTTCTTCTTCCCAACACTGACAAATTCACTAGCAGCATGAAATAGATAGTGAAGCTCATCTGCCTTTTGGCTGAATAAAAAACCTCAAAGTCTCCTTGAAGGAATCTGTTTACTGGTGGGTAAAAACAGCAAACCACCTGACTTTCTTTTTTCGTCCTCTCAGCTGCTTAACTGCAGAAGGTAGGTGATGTGCTATTGTCTGTCAGTCTTGGTGAGTCAATACTAGGAAGCAGTGTGTTTTTCTTTGCATTGTATTGGGAGCTTGACAAAGGATCTTTGAAATGTAAATGGGCTGAGGGGGTGTGCTGGTGCAATCGATACCTTCTGTAGGAGAAGGTGTCAAGCTGCAGGAAACAGTTTAACAGGGCAAATATTAGAAACTGGAGCCTGCCCATAGAGTGGGCACACGGTGAATTAGGGAGTGATACACATTAATCAAGGAGCAGATCATGCCTAGGAAAATATTTGCATAATTGTAGTGAGAGAGGCTCTAGAGATTTCCAGTTATGACACAACCTAATATGTTTGAAATGGAAGAAATTGGACATTTTGGTATTTTGCTGTCTGCCTGGACAAGAGAGCACAGGCAGCACATGAAGGTTTTGCTCTAACAGGATGATGTTTCCTGCCTGCCATGGATGTATTTAAAAAGGAGCATAAGGTGCTTACAAGCTACCTGCATGTTGCTATACCCTTAACCAAGATTTATTTGCTTCCAAATAAAGTTTAGAATATTCAATATATTTAATATATTCAGTTAGAATAGAAAATAACTTCAGATGTTCATGGTTCAGTGTAAAAAAAAAAGAAAGATTAAAAATGGTGAGATGGAAACTGAAGAAGGTCCCACCCACTGAGGAGAATGAAGTAAATACCTGCAGTTTTCTTGCTGAGAAGAAAATCAGCCCAGACTTCAGGGGTAAAGTGTGGCTGGAGAATAAGCATATCTGAAGAGACAGCACTAAAGGAAATCTTTGGAAATAGCAGAAATCATCTTTGGTGTGGGTTGTGACTTATCTCTCAGAGATTTCAGCTTTTTTCTCCAGCTTCATTAATTCGTACATGCTTTCTCCCTAAAGCTTCTTGCTATTGGTAAACTGGAATAAACACAGGGGGGACAAAAAGTCTTTTTCTTATTTATATGTGTCACAGGTGTAGGTCTGTTAGTGCTTTGTGTCTCCAAAGAGTCCTGGAAGACAACTGTAGGATATATATGCAGAATTTCCACAATAAAAGCTACCTCAAATAAAACCTATGATTTTTGACACAGAGCAAACACAGAAATGCTCTTTGTCTCTGAATCCTTCCCCTTTTGCTGCAGGACTAAATGAACCTGAGACCTCAGCTACACACACCTCCTTGTCCCAGACAAGCCCTAGGCAGCAGTTGGCTCACTTGTACCAGGAATCCTGCTAGTAATTGGGGTTCAGCATCCCCAGTGCTTTCTGCTGCTCCTTGCTCTGCTCTTCTGCCTGCACCTTTCCTCTGCATGGCCGTGTGCCAGGTGGAAGGGCATCACTCTCTGTATGGCACCACCTGATGTTCACGAAGCACTGACCTCCAAAAGCAAAGCTACGTGGCCTGGATTGGAGAGTCCTCATTGTTGGGGGGGTTAATGACACTTGTGTAGGGTGCTGTGAGGCTGGGAGCTGAGCTGCCCAAACACACATGATTGGTGGAATGCTCTGAAACGTGTTGCAGCATCCAGCTGGAGGGTGGCACAAAGGTGAGATCCTGAAGCTCCTGGTGACCAGGGAGTGCTATCTGCCACCAGAGTGGGGCAAAAACTACAGCAGGTGATGGTGCAGTTAAAAGGCCTTCAGCAGGCTCTTTCCTTATCACCCTCTGCGTTCCCTTGATGTTCTACCTTAGACCCAGTGCATGTTATGAATTTGCCCAGGCTTTGCTGCGAGACAGGGAGGTTCCTAGGACCCCAGAAGTGACCAGTCCAGCAGGGGATCTCTGAGCCTGCCCCGTGCAAGTGGTCACCACCAAGGTAAAGGCAAAGCCTGGCCCCTTGGCATTCACATACTGGCTGTAGCAGTGTTTCTGCCACGGCTTTTGAGCTCCCTGGGTCCAGCTTATTTGGTTGGGGTTTGGAAGGGTGCCTTGTAGGCCTTGGGAGACCTCAGGGTCCCCTCTGCGGCCAGCCTGGCACCTTCCCAGGCTGATGGAGAGACACCAGTGTTTTAAGGGCACCATCTGCTGGCTAATGGGAGCAAGACGAGGCAGTGATTTGTTAGTGTACCTCTGTGCACTACAAAGTGCTGGAGCCACCTTCAATCAACAGGCAAGGGTTGGAGAGCAAGTAGGGGAAGCTGGAGTGACACTGGATGGGGGTTTTAAATAAAGCCAAATTAAACTGACAACCTCAAAGCTCGGCAGAATAGTTAAATTTAATCAAAAGTATTTTCTGGCTTCAAAAAGTCCATTGTAGTTTAGTTGATGTTATCTTGGTAGGAACCTATGAGTCACAGTTCTGGTCATATTTTACATCCTTTTGTGGGATTTCTTAGCTTGGTCTTGTTTCTAGAAAAGAAGCAAAGAATTGGCCAAGTTTGTGTGCTCTTATAATATGCTGTCATCCCTGTGTGCCCATCAATGCTTTCCCTCTTGATTATTCTAGCTACTAAAAATAAGAAGCCATGGCTGGTAATTCTTCTCCTTGATAACTCACCTCTTTTTTCCATTGTAGTTTTAACATTGAGAGAACCCCAAAGAACCCCTTAAAGTACTCATTAATGCAAATGGGAAAAGTGATACTTGATTTAGGACTTGGAAAAAAGTCTGATATAAAATAGAATTTGTAAGGGTGACTGTGATCATGTATTACTGCTGATGGCTGGTGCTTGAATGTGGAGTAGTTATCCAATTAGATTGTCATGTGGGACAAGACAACGTGTCTGTGCTGTGCCCTCCCAAACTGAACCAGACAGACATGCAAAGTAATATATTAGGTGGCTTAAAAAAAGTATTGTATATCTATGTTAACTGCTGTTACTGTGAATAGTCTTCTCTCCCTTATATGCATGAGACTGCTGTTATTATTAATGTGACATTTAAATGCCTTTTATTTTTCTCTCTTTTCTTCTTTCAGTTGCAAACGAGACAGGTGACAAAAATGCACGACCACTATCACGATTTGCCCGTGAGTAGCCTTTGGTTTTAATTTTAACCAGTTGATTTTTGGTTCTACTGTATGAATAAGCACGTTTAATCAGTTGTTTCCTCCCATACTATGTCTGCCTGTTACTGGAATAGTCTTCTTTCCCTTATATGCATGAGAACTGCTGTTATTATTAATCTTAATGTGACATTTAAATGCCTTTTATTTCTCTCTCTTTTCTTCTTTCAGTTGCAAACGAGACAGGTGACAAAAATGCACGACCACTATCACGATTTGCCCGTGAGTAGCCTTTGGTTTTAATTTTAACCAGTTGATTTTTGGTTCTACTGTATGAATAAGCACGTTTAATCAGTTGTTTCCTCCCATACTATGTCTGCCCTGTTGTTACAATTCATTTACAGGACTAAACTGAGGAATTGAAGTTCTTAGTTGGAAAAGTCGCTTACAGAACTTCAGACTTTTTGAACAGTTGATGCAAATTTAGGAGAATGGAAAGCTTTGTGCCCTTACTAGTGTTTCATCAAAAAAGGTTGTTACAATATGAGTGTCACAAAGCCAGCTGAGGTTGACTGCAGTGGCTACAAAGTGATTTGGGTCAAGATTTAGAAAAAATGTGAAAACTGTGGTTAAACCTTGCTGGTAACTCCTCCATCACCTTTTGCTTCTCACATCAAGGTTAGGAACTAAAGATGTGGTTTGGGATTTGAATTAAGTGACCCAAATTTGAACAAAACAAAGGGATGCATCTGGTTACGTAGCACTGTCTGACCAGGACTTTGACCATATGAATTATTACACAGATGACAAAATATGTGGGAGTGAAAAGGAGGATAAGAAATCCTATTCATAATGACTGCAGTTTCATGATGATTTAGCATGGAAAAATCCCCTTCTCATGGTCAAAAGGGAGCATTTGCCATCATCATGTGTGGTGCAGGTCAGAACATCAAAATAATTTACACGTGTGGTGTGGTATTTCAGACAGTCACAGGATGGCACTCTGAGCATGCCATACCTCACTCAGGTGGCTGAGATCCTTCAGGGAAAAGGAACCTACCTGGGTATGAAATCTGTTGTGTGTAGTGACTTACAAGGTGATGGAGCAGATTGAACAGGACTGAGAGGAAATTGTACTGGCAGTCCATCTTCCTGGTTTTAGGGTTTATTTTCCTTTATATTGTGGACGTTGAAGCTTCAAAAAGAGGCTGTACTCATCAGTCCTGCCTGGTTCAACCCTGGAAGTGAACACAGCAAAAGAGATCACAGAGGAGAGAGTTGTAAATGGAAATGCAACTGTTTCAATGTTCTTTATTGTTCTGCTTTTTGTCCATTATGGTTCCTGGATACTAGGTACAGAGTTGGATGAGTTCAGCCAAAGAACTGTTTATTCCTGGATATTTGGGTTACAAGGACTTCATGCTGTAGTATTGCCTGACAAGTAGGTCAGGCATAGCCATAGAAACCTAGAATGGCTGAGGCTGGAAGGGACCCTAGAGATCATCTAATCCAACCTTCCTGCCATGGGCAGGGATGCTTCTCAACTAGACTGGGTTGCCCAAGGCCTCATCCAGCCTGGCCTGGAACACCTCCAGGGAGGGGCATCCACAGCTTCTCTGGGTAATCTAGTCCAGAGTCTCACCACCCTTGTACTGAAGAACTTCTTCCTGAAATCTAGTCTAAACCTACTCTTCTTCAGTTTAAAACCATTTCCCCTCATCCTGTTGCTGAAAAGTCCCTCTCCAGCCTTCCTGTACCCTGTTTCTGGGCATTCTTGTGAAAAGTCCCTCTCCAGCCTTCCTGTAGGTTCCCGTCAGATATTGGAAGGCAGCTCTAAGGTCTCCCCAGAGTCTTCTCCAGGCTGAACAGTCCCAGTGCCCTCAGCCTATCCTCATAGCAGAGATGCTCCAGCCCCTGGATCATCTGTGGCCCTCCTCTGGACTCGTTCCAACAGATCTGTGTCCCTTTGATAATGTCCAGACGTTTGGAGCTGCAATGGCATTTCAGTTCTGACATTCATAAGAACTTGATTTTCAGTGAATGTGTGCAGGGTGCAGGTCTGAGACCCAGAAACAGTCTCCCTCCTTGGAGGCTTTTAATACCCATCTGGATGAGTTCCTGTGTGACCTGCCCTAGACTAGATGGTCCTGCTCTGGCAGGGGGGTTGGACTCGATGGTCTCCAGAGGTCCCTTCCAAGCCCTGACATTCTGTGAGGTTCTGTTCCTGCTCTCAGCCAGGCCTTGTTGCAGAGTTGGGGCTGGCTGACATTCCATGGAGGAGAGCAGACTGATGGGTGGCTGTCAGCTGAGTGAAAGGGCAGGGTACCCCCTTACAAGGCCTCATCATATGAGCCAGTGCTGCATGGGATTAAGGGTGGAGGTGAGATCAAGGCCATGGGCTATTTGACAGTAACAGAAATACAACGCAGAGAGGGACACTTAGATAAGCCTGGTTGGGAACTAGTCACAGAGACATAATGTGGGGATGAAGGGAGATAATTCAAAGTGTAAATCAGTCCTTCACTGTTAGGAGTTAAATTTAGTGATGTGGGAGTCAGATTGAGGATTTAGTGATCCAGCTAGCTTCTCATGGGGTGTCATTCATATCTTTAATAAGGTGACAACTCGGTGGGAATGGGAAGGAAAATTGGAATGGAAACTGTGCTATGGAAAGGAGGGAAATGTCTGAAGCATGTTCTGTGCTAATGTGAGTTAAACTGCTGATGCATAAATTTACACTGGGAGTACTATAACCTGCTCTGCCATGCCCTGTTTCATTGGGCAAACAATGGAGTGCAGGTCAAACACCCACAACCATCCTGGCTGAACAGCAGAACAACCTGCAGCTGGGGCAATGGGAGTGATAGCTGTGTGCTTCTCAGTGCTTGCAGGGTAACAGCATTTCCAGGCTATAGGAAAGTATGTGAACCCACAGATTCTTTAAGCAGAGTTCTGCTTTTTAATTTACAACACCTAAACCTATTTTGCTTTTGCCTCTAGCTCAGCTATCGTTGTCTTTGACAGGGTGTGATAGAATGAGGGGGAAGCATTTTTGCAGAGGTTTACTCTTATTCAGAAGGATTTGAAATTGAAACTGAGTTAAGTGTTATTCATTCCAATGCTAGGGCTATCCAATCTCCTGTCCTCTTCAATGTCAAATTCCAGGCCATTTAGGAAACTGAATTTAAGAGTTTTCTACTCCCTTTAGCAGCAGTTAGGGTGCCTGGTATCTCACTGTCATCTTGCTACAAGTACCCCTGTGCCATCAGTCTCTGTTAACCTGTCACTTGGCTTTCCCTGGTACTGCAAACACCAGACTACTTGTCTCTACTTAGTGCAGGAAAAGCACGTGTCTTTTTTTCTGGGCCATAGAAATATCCCATTTGTCATAATTATTATTTTTTTTTCATTTTGCATGTTGATTAAAAGCCCCTGGAGAATGACTCCCAGCAGAGCTGGTGCATCTTGTTGCTTTGGAATCCAGTAAGATTAATGCTTGCTCTGGGAAATCTCTTAACTGAAATAAGCAGTGTTTCAGTACTTAACTGCTCTCCTTGGGATCTGCAAACTCACCTATGTATACCCTATGATGCTTCAAAGTACAAATGTGGCACAGGTGTTCAGTGTGGGAATGTCACTGGGATTTTCAGAAGCACCTGATTTATTCAGAAGCCACTTGGAAGACTTTGAAAATATGAAACAGACACTTAAATTTTATGAAATGTAAGTCATATATTCTGTTCTCCAAAGGTGTGGAGAAGATCTGACTGAAGAATGCTAATTTACTTTGTCAGTGTAACTAGAATTACAGATGAGGATGTGTTCTCTGAACGACAAGCAAGAGCCACCTGGTGATATTTCTAAATAAATGTAAAAACATCACCTATAGAGATATTTTGGCATTTGAACGTCTGCTTGAAGTTTCAGCAGAAAAGAAATGTTCTCTGATACTAGTCCTTCAGTGAAATCTTTAATCCTTGACCACCTTTAAGTTTAATCTAAGGAATTAGATGGTTAAAACTGTATTGTTTTGGTACTTTGTTTTTTGGTTAGTTATTCAGCTTAAAATATTGCCACATCAACACGTGCTAAGCTATTATCTAGCTATGAGGAGAGGATGAGTTTTGCTGACACTTGAAAACCCCATGTTCTGTAATCAAACCTTCTCATGGAAAGCATTACAGTCTTGGATTTGGAATGACCTGAGCTTGAGTGCTTGTTACCACTTGGAGCTTTATTTCAGGTGTTCAGGCTTAGTCCCAAACTGTGGTGCTCCAAACCTGTAACAGAGGATCTTTTTTTTTCTCTAGACTGCTGAGAACAGTAGGCCAGGAATTTATTTTCCTTCTCACTCTCTGCTTTTCCAGGGTCTAAATCACAAAACTGCTTATGGAACACCATTATTGGTGGGCTGACTGGTGGCAACCTCAAGGAAAGGCCAAAGCCTACCATCATCAGTGACCCTAGACCTCCTGAAGAAATCCTGGCGGATGAACTGCCACCAGTGGACAGTCCTGAGGTTTTTTTCTGTAGACTGCTGAGAGACTGAACAGTAGGCCCAGGAATTTATTTTCCTTCTCACTCTCTGCTTTTCCAGGGTCTAAATCACAAAACTGCTTATGGAACACCATTATTGGTGGGCTGACTGGTGGCAACCTCAAGGAAAGGCCAAAGCCTACCATCATCAGTGACCCTAGACCTCCTGAAGAAATCCTGGCGGATGAACTGCCACCAGTGGACAGTCCTGAGGCGCTGGTGAAAACGTCTTTCAGGTCTGATGGATGTGAATTTACTCTGTCTGTCCTTGAGAGGGTGTGTCACTCAGGACAGGGTGTCTTTTGAAGATTAAGCCTGCAGTGTGGGCTTGGTGAAAGAAATTGATACTGAGGGATTCTGTGATGCTTTGCATCTTTGTACTGAACAAGAGTGAAAAGAGAGGTCCAGAAGTGATACTGACTGGCCTCATCTTTCCCTTCTCAAACCTTGTTAGCCTCCAGAAAAGATTATGGACTAGACATAAACACTAACTAGTCAAAACGGTTGACAAAGTCAGCTCATTACATGGAAATGTCTTTGAAGGTTGGTCTTTTTTCATTTGAAAGTGGTTTAGTGATGAAGCTGTGCATTTGAGGTCAGATGATTTGCTTTCTTGATGCCAGGAGGAGCTAAACCTTGCTCTGTGGATGTGATGTCTTGAGGACTGCCTAGCATTAATTTCTTTTGTCAAGGAGAAAGCTTGTGGCCGGGGGCTCGCAAGCAAGGGATTGCTGCTGTTGTAAAGGGTGTGATCTGTCTGTTGCTGAGTTTTCCTCTCTTTTATTTGACCATGTGGACGTACAGTTATCAGGTATTTCTTGGAGGCATGCTTTCTGAAAATAATTTTCTCAAAATGAGGTAAAATAGAGAAGCTGTGTTCACGCAGCGGATCTTTGACCAGAATGTGGAAGTTGATGTGCCCAGAAAAAGCAAAGTGAGTGTCAGAATTGATTTTTCCAAGTGTTTGCTGAGCTTTTTTGTTGTCCTTGTCACTGCTGAAAAAATATGCTCTACTTTGCTTTTGTATTAAACACGTGTGCAAGCATATAATGGTTTTTGCTCTGGATAAATTTGACTGACTACAGTGGTTTTGATTATACCTCAGTCTCTTGAACTTACTGCAGTTTTCACATAGTCATTACTTAGAAGGTACTTATTTAAGTCATTATATTAGGTAGTAATTTCAGCTATCTTATTTATACTGCTTGACATTTAACAACATATTACCATAAAGTAAGTTTATGTCAGTCTATATAAATAAATGGAATTCCATAGCACATTTTCATTCTTTAATATTTACATGGAATTGATTCAAGACAAGTGTTTCAGAACCTGGATTATTCTTCTGTGATGACCTCAGGTATTTAATGGCTTTTAAATACTTTTCGTCTCTGACAGTTAAAATCTATAATTTCAAGAGATCCAACTCTTTTTCAGCTTTTACTTCTAATAACTAATTCTGGATAGCAGCAGTTCTTTACATTGCCATCATCAAGATAATTTCAACCGTTTTATATGACAAAATAATGTCAACAGCATTTTGGATGGTATGATTTAATTATGTGTGTAGGGGTGACACTTGGAAGAAGTGAGCTTGTATATAGCATAAAAAGGACCGATGAGTTGGAAAGTGTAATTTAGCAAAACAGTTTTGCTAATGCAATTTAAATGGGTTTATCAACATTACAGAACCTTTGGATTTCAACAGAATAGTAATTACTGTACAATGTGGCATTCTGGGGGGTCTTTATAGATGGAAATCCAAACAAATTGTTGTTAGAGAATAAATGGTAGCTGTAGTTTTATAAAGAAAGGAAGCCCCATGTGCATTTAAGAGCTATGCAGAGGGTGGAAGATAAGAGTATGTTGCAATTACTGTCTAAAGACACAGGAAAATAAACACTGTGGTGTTTTTATTGGTTTGGGATCTTGTTGATACTGTGGTGCTAGCTGGAGCTTAGGAGGCAGTAGGATCTTTTGTACAGTGGGTCACATGTTCGATTCATCGGGGTCTTCTGTGGGTCGTGGCCTCCAAGTGCTTCCTTGACAGAGTTTGACTGGTGTGTCTGAGTGCTGGTGATGGCCTGGCAACGTGGCTGTTCTTGGCCACTAGGCACTAGAAGATCTTGCTACCCTGTTGCTAAGCTTGTATGGATGAATTTTACAGAGAGAAGAACCAGACCTTGTTTTCAAATGTGACGGCTACAAGCTGTAAAATGCAGCAGCTCTCTTACTACTTGTGATTCACTGCTGTTAGAGCAGTCTGTGGCAATACTACCCCTTTCATGCACAGTGGAAAAGAAAATGTCTCTCCAGTGTCAAATGAGTCACACTTCCCTGTGATTGCCTCTCTCGTTACGTGACTACGTATGGCGGCGTGAAATCCCAGTTGCCACCTCTTGTCTTAGATCTTGTTTTCTCCTGTGCAGTACTTATTGTTCTGTAGCTTGGAAAATAAGGAAAAGATCTATATTTGATTTTGTTCAGCGTCTAGATATGAACTTGAGACACATTTAAATGTAAAAGGAGGAATGTGGTTATTTCAATCACTTCAGTACTTTTCCTGCAGTAATAATCCATCTTTAAGAAGTAAATAAAAAAAACCAGTAGAAACCAAGCCTCTGCTGGGCTCCAGCCCCAAACCAGGGGCTGCAATCAGTTGTTTTTTGAATAGCTGTTGGTAGATCAGCATCCAAGGATGTCCCCAAACCAGGACATTGTCACAACACCATGTGCTGGGAGTCAGCACACAAGCCTCGGTCATGTGGGTTGAGGTGGCATCAATGGGAATGAGGGGTATGAGCCTTCCTTCCCCCTGCCTGGCCTGGCTCATGGCAAGAGCCCATCCCCAGTCAGATGGTGCAGAGGGACCTGCAGGACTCCTCCTTTACCACCTCACATGTTTTTACAGTCTCTGGGGAGCACCCAAGCTCGGCTGTAGCTACCTGAACTAGTGTGAGAGGTTGGAAAAGTGGAGACAGAGGTGATGTGTGGGAGAGCTGTGACCATAACTGTAGAAAAACAGAAGTTGAGGGCTAGTTGTGGGGTAGAATAAAGCCTTTCCTCCCTCCCCTCAGTATTTGTTCATGGCCTTTTTAATTTAGATTTTCTTCTTGTGTTTTACAAAACACAGAAGTTGAGAGATGAGTCTCATTTAAAAGAGACTTGTGCAAGGCTGGAAAGGCAAAAGACATTTTCTCATTGGTTTTTATACCCATCTGCAGAAGATGCAGGCCTCACTAACCATTGAAATGTAAGGAGTCTGCCTCCCTGAGAACCACCCTTCCCAACATCTTTCTCAATCTAGACTTATTATAAGGCACTTTACTTGCATTATTCATAAATCCATCTATGTTCTATTCAAACCTGTTGCTTATTCCTGTTATTTATTGCTACTCATTACGAGGAATAAGAAGTGAAAAGTGTTCTGTTCATTAAGGAAATGGCTCCCACATCATTTGTCTCTCTTCCCTCTTCTTTTAATTTTGCCTCCCTCCTAAGTGCATGTTATGCTTTGTGAGAGCAATGCATTTATTTCCTGGTAGATTGAGATTTATGAGTCAGAGGGGGAATGATCAGAGGAGAAAGATTTATACCAGTTACTGTTCAAAGGCTGCATTCTCTCTCTGTTCACCTGTATCCACATGGGTTCAGGAGGAAGGTGTTTTTTCAGGCAGTTGAAAGAGAAATGGACTTCTCCCACTTTTTTTTTTTTTTTGATATCACAGTCTTCTTGTTCTTCATAGGCTAGATGTATTATTGATCAGAAACAAAGGCGGCGGGTCTGTCTCTGCGAATTTCAGACACATCAAAAGACCCAAGCTGAGAAATTTAGATGGACTGTGGGTGTCCTAGCAGAGCTGTGCCTTTGAAAGGCAGGGAACAAACCCACTTCTAGGATGAGAATCAGAGTTTGAGCTGAAGCTCCATGGATAAACAAAATCCTGGTACTATGGAGGTCCTGCTTTGAGGACGGACCAATGCCTGTCCTTAACCACACTTATATTGTACTTATGGGCATATTTTAAACCCCAAATGTGGTGGACTTGTACAACCACATGAGCCTCACATGTCTGTGGCTCTCCTGTGGGTTTATGAGGCTGTTCCTCCAGCCTGTAGACTGCACATGAAGGACACTGGGGAGGAAGGGAGGAGATGTGGGCTCTGGAACCGGTTTTTATTGTCCTGGCAGTCTGTGTATGTCCTGTGGGCCACAAGTTGCTCATCCCATTACTAAATTAAGACTGTCATGGTATATATTTCATTCCCAATGAAAAAATGGGATAGAGACTTTCTTACTCTTGGCAGTCAGAGGGACCGTAACGAGATGGAATAAAAGTCTTTGACTAATCAGTTGCTGGAGCTTTATCTTGAGTTCTTTAATTTGAGTAAGCAATGAACATTAAGAAGACAATAAAAGAAAATTCCCATACAGTTTCATCTGCTTTGAAATGGTGGTGAAGTGGTATGTTATATTGTGATGTTATCCTGAAGGATGTGGTAAAATATTCTCCAGATCCAATCCAATCAGGGACAGGTTTGGTTTGGTTTTGAGACCACAAAACCTGTAAGTAAGAGCTCAGGAGTATTTTGAAATGAAGAGCAACGCTGGCAATCACGAAATTGCTCACAATAATCTTCAGGCTGATGGATATCTTCAGATAGCCATCCATCTTAATCTTCACTAATGTCCTCCATTTCTTCTTAATGTGGAGAGCTTTGAAGGAGGAAGAAAAAGGGATGCTTAGCTGCAATTAATGATGACAGTCAGATCTGGAGAGAAAACTGGATTCTGTTTTGGGAAAATACTGGCCTTTTATGCATTGAAGTACAAATTTGATTATTTTTTTTTTTAATGAAACCCAAGAGAGAACCTACCCTAAACTTTCAGCCAGGACACTGGAAATCCCTATAGCTGTTGCAGGTGTCATCCAATCCAGTGGGTTGAATTGTTGATTCCCTTGGGAATGCCATTAATACCAGGCCATGGGTTGGCTCAGAGTCACCTGTTTGCAACCCCTGCTCTGTGTATCACTCAGGTTTTGACTCTGAGCCTTCTAATAAAGGTTTTGCCCAATTTGCCTCCCCATGCAAAATGATTTTGGTAACTGGCATGTTTTGCTGGAAATTCTTTCACCAGAAATTCACAGCCCAGCCTACCAGTGACTTTGCAGGAATATAGCAACATGTAGGTAAGTGAAGCTGCTGTGAACTGTCAACACCCCTTACCCACATATCTTGATAACATCTCTTCTTGATCTGGTTTCCCTTTTTTTTATGTACTAGAAAGGTCTCATTTGGAAATTCCCACACTGAGTCCTCGGCACTTGCTGATGTCAGAGCCACGGTGTCTGTAGTTTCCAGATTGGGACATTTATTTTTAGTTCCAATAATTTTTGGATCTGAATCTACTGAAGCGTTCACAGCAAGACTGCTAAAACTATCATGTGTTACTTGGCTTCCAGCTGAACTTTATAAATTGATCTAAACTTTATAAATTGACTCAGGTTGTTTTGAAGCCAGTCTAAATTTGCCGTGGGTGCTACTCTTACTCTGGCCAAAAGCAATCTTGTGTCTTCTTTGGGTGGAAAAGCCTTCATTTTGAGGTGTAGGGATTGACCCAGGAGCATGGACTTTGGATCCCCATTTGAGCCCAGTGCTTCCTTCAGTTGGAAATGTACCTTTGATCAGTCTCCTCTTTTAGGTGAGCACTTAGAGTTCCTTGTCAGAGAAAATTTTCTCTCAGCTCAGCTGAAAAATGACCAGACCTGAAGTTGTTTCTTTTAAATAACAGCTACTGAAGAGCATCTATTGCAAAGGGGAAAGCTATCAGAAGCTTATTTTCCTTCTTCCTAAATGATGTGTGCAAGTCTCATTTAGTTCAGTGTGAGCATCTGTAGTTGCAGTTTTTAAGATGAAGATAACATTTCTATTCCCAGAACCTCAAGATGGAATTTTTTTTGTCATATAATCTTCACCAATATTATCTACTCCTGAATCAAAAAGATGCTTGTTATCCTACTGCCTTCTTGTAGCAGTTATAATTGCCTGCCCTAATTCCAAACAGTGTTTTTCATAATAAAGCAATATTCAGATTCATTCTGAAGATGAGATGTTGAGAAAATTGGATTCCTCTTATGGCACCCTGCCTCTTTTTGAGGGCTTCTTCACATCTTCAATTGTTTTAAAGTTGTTTATAATGTCATTATCTGCAATGTCAATGGTCCTTGAGTGAAAGAACTGCAGAGCCTAGTGGTGTAAATACAGCGGGCCAAATTTGGCTTAAATTGGCTTAAAATTCACTAGACTTCTGTGGAGTTACTGCTTTACCACAGGTGAGTGTGTGGCTTGGTATCTCAAACCAGTGCTCTTACAGGGACATTTGCATTTATTGATGAACGATATAAATCTGACAAACTTGGCCAGGTGTTTTTGCTGAGTCATGAATGATTTTGACAATTAATCCATTAATCAGGGCTAGATACAGCAAATTCCCATCTGGGGAATACCTACTGACTTTCACAAGGACTCCAGGAAGCTTGCAGCCTTGAACCTTTTACCTTTTTTCTCCATTGCTTCTGTATATGCTTCATATCTTCTATTTGTCATTCTTTATGAAGCAGTTGTACAATAATTAAGAGTTTATAATAGCACAAATTGATTTGATATGCTTTAGAAATATTGTTTGTTGTTTTTTTTCCCAGCATGGCTGTATTATGGCTTATACAACTGTGATTTTATGCTGTTTAATAGTAATGACCTGGATGATGGGGCATAGTGCACCCTCAGCAAGTTTGTAGGTGAAGAAAAAAGACAAACCAGGAGGAGAGACCATCAGGCAGACCAGGCAGGTGGGTGTGCTCCCTTCCAGAGGGAACTGGACTGTCCAGAACCTTGTGCACTTCAGCAAGGGGTACAAAGTTCTGCACCATGCTGGGGAACAACCCCGTGAAGCAGTGTGTGCTGGGGCCTGGCTGACTGGAAAGCAGCTTTGCTAAGAAGAACCTTGGTGTGCTGGTGGACAACAGCTTAGAACATGAGCCAGCAACGTGACCTTGCAGGAAAAGGGGCCAGCTGTGTGCTCGGGGGCATTAGGAAGAGTGTCACCAGCAGATCAAGCTTCCCCTCTGCTCAGCAATGATGGGGCCACATGTGGATTGCTGAGTCCAGTTCTGGATTCCCCAGTTCAAGAGAAATGGGGGCACACTGGAAAGGGTCCAGCAAAGGACTGTGAAGATGATTAAGAGACTGGAGGATGTGACATAGGAGAGGCCAGGAGAGCTGGAACTGTTCAGCTGGGAGGAGAGAAGGCTTGCAGGGAGCTCATCGGTATAAATACCTGGCAGAGGGGAACACAGAAGATGGGGCCAGACTCTTCTCAGCTGTGCCCAGTGACAGGACAGGAGGCAGAAGGCAAAACCTGAAATACAGGAAACACCATTCAAACATAAGAAAAAGTTTATTGGTTTTTGATGTTGTTTGCTCTGAGGGTGCTTGGACACTGGCCCGGGTTTATCCAGACAAGTTGTGGAGTCTCCATCACTGGAGATATTCAAAACATGACTGGACACAGTCCCAGGCAACTGCTGTAGCTGACAGTGCTTTGAGCAAGGGGGTTGGACTCCATGACCTCCAGAGGCCCTCTCCAGCCTCAGCATTTCTGTGATTCTGTGGTGGGAATGCTGAAGCTGAATTATCCCTGTGAGTGAAATCCTGGTGTCTGATCTGCACTGCGGATCCGCTCCCTGCAGGCTTGTGCTGGATCCTCTGCACAGCTCTGCTGCAGGATCTCCCTCTGACGTCAGGGTGTAGCAGAGCTCTGCACTGCAGGCTCACAACAGGGATCTTCCTCTGGAGAGTTTCCCCATCTGTGTCCGAGGCAAACCAGAATAACACGTTATAACTTCTTTTTTTTTTATATATATATATATATAAACTGAGCATTTTGTGAATTGAGTCTCCCACCCAGACATTTATTAACATGCAAGCTTCAGCTCCAGTCCTCAAAAGAAAGTGGCACTGAGTTCACAGCTCATCTAGATGGTAGGGAAGAAGAAACTCCTGTAATGAGATACTAATACAGATCCTCCAATGTAATTTAAATTTGTCTGAATGAGCTTGCCCTAAGAAGGAAGGGGAAGTGCAAATGACAGAGGCAGTTTCCATAAAGAACTGTTCAAAACTTTTTCATCAGTCATGGTGAGTTGAATAAGTGCCTTGGTGAGGTTACTTGTAGTCTCAGAAACCGTTAGTTCATTGCCAGGGGCAGCCAAATGCTTTGATCTGTCCTGAGTTGAAGCCTGGTAGCAAAGATTTTACTACTGGTTGCTTCTACAGGAGCATTTTGGGGATCTTGCTGAGCTTTCTCTTGGTCTTAAAAAATATTGCTTAAATATTTACCTTCACAGAGATACAAGACTACAGTGCCATCTATTTTTAACCAGTACTCTCTACCAATGGTGATTTCAAAAGAGAACTTGGCCTAAAATGCTACATGGAAAATTTTCTCATGTATTTCCTCCAGCACTGAGATAAGAGGGAAGTGATAGAAAAGCAAGGAAGCCAGTTCTCTCCCTAGGCTTTCATTGCTGAATTTGTGTGCCTACTGTCATGCAAAATGTGATTATACTTCTTTTTGTCTTGTCAAAGGTCATCTTAATGACACTCATCTCTTTCCAGAGACTGTGTCAGGAACTACCTGTTAAATTTCTTCAGTAGACAAGTTCTGAATTTCTCTGTTTTGGTTTGGTTTTGTTGGCTCAGGCATGGCTTCAGGTGTGAGACCAGATTCTCTCCTGGTTTTATCCAGGTGTTATTAGAGTACCTGACTTGAGCAGAGCTGTACATGCCTAAGGCAGCTGAGATGTCACAGGGTGAATGACATTAGCTGATGGAATGCAATTAGGTGGAGAGGAAGGTAATCAATCAGCCAGTTCTCATTTCTCTTAGGAATGTCTTCATGCTTCTGTGGGAATCCCAGGGAGTCTGGTGATGCAAACAAAGGCTTGCAACGTGACCACGCTGAGATCAGCACTGGCTTTGTTGAAATCTGAGACAAAATACTGGCTTTTAAGGGTCAAGTAGGTGCAATTTTCAGAGTATTTCCCCAGGGCTGTAGCTCTGGCTAGACAACTGCATCCCTGTCCATGCTGTTTGACCTCTGCAGTGCAGAAAGGCTGAGTGCTGTGAGGGATACCTGTTGTTCCACAGCACCTGACTTCAGTCTCCTGGTCTTGAGGAGCATTTGTGCCATACCTGACTTCTCTGTAACCATGTGGGCCCCAGGGCCATCTCACTGTTACCTTGGTAAGTGTCTCTGCCCAGTGTCCTCCTTGGCTGTTCTGTAAGGACTATGAAGGGATTATTTCTCACTGGGATGTTACTGGCAAGACAGGCAGGGCAGGAGGGGTTCAGCTGTTCTGTGAGGGACTTTGGGCAGGCAGAGCTGCACATAAGTGAGCTGAGGTGACCTCCTCGTGGTCGTGGATAGGCAGCTGGTTCACACACAGGGGTCTAGCTCCTGTGCCAGTTTTATGTTGTCTGTGGGTTTTGTGTTGCTTGTTTGGTTGTTTTTTTTTTTTGTCAATTCTTAACTGAACCCAGGCCTGTCACCTCATGCTCTTTCTGGTGGAGTGATATGAGCATCTCTTGGTAGGACTGGATTTGCAGGATTGGACTCCGGGCTAAATGAGCTGGCAGAAAGTTTGAAATAATGCCAGGTCTGGGTCAGTCCTCCCAGTCCAGAAGGAGAGGGTGGTAATCATCCTCTGCCTGCACCAAATTCATGTTACCCTGTGGCCTTCCCAGCTTGGCACAGCTTTTCCTGTGGCCACAGTCAATGTTGGAGGTGTTGGACTGTGCAGGTGTGTGAAACCCCAGCCATCTGGCCTGTCCACAGCTTAGCAATGAAACTAACAGTTGCTTTCTGACAGAAAGCCATGCTTGGCTGGGCTGGGAATGTCCGTGGGATCCCTCTTGTGTGGCATCTACTGGAGGATGGGGTCTGTTTGTGTGGCACTTACTGTTTTCCTGGGGTGACTGCTGTAAGCACCTCATTTGATGAAGTGAAGTCCGTGATATCTGCACGTTTGAGGGCTTTTGTCTGGCCCAAACTTTTTCCCAAAGGGCAAAATAAAAGAAAAAGTATAGTTTGAAAGAAGGTTCAAGTTGTTTTGTTGTTGCCACTACCATTTTGATAGGAGCAGCTCATGCTGCTGCAGGAGAATCACCATTGAAACCGGTGACGGTGTCAGGTGGTGTCCATGGAAGGAGGCAGCACGTTCCCATCTCTGTGTGCTGGCTCGTGGGACCTGGCTCCTCGCTGAGGGAGGGGGGCTGCCACGCTGCTCTGAGCAGGGAGAGGGGTGGGTTTGGTGCTGAGGGTCATGCCCAAGCTCCTTCTTCGTGTGCCGCAGGCCCGTGACGAGCCGATGAGTGTAGCTGCACATTGTGTGTGTGCCAGAGGAGATAAGAGAGCTGCTCTGACGTGGCTCTACAAAAGCCATGGACAAGAAGACCCATTGGCAGAGGGGTGATAGCTCTGATAAGCCTGACCTCTATGCAGTGGCTAATTTTAGTGTTTATCTGACCAGTGGGGAACTGGGAGTGTTGTCAAGTGACCGATAAACCCCTAACTTTTATCATTAGTTACAGGTAGCCATGGGGACAGGCAGCTCAGGGGTCTGGTTTGGCTTTCCTCTTGTTCAGTTCAAGAGTGACATCAGGAGTAACTTGTGATAGTCAAATGGTCTCCAAGCCTGTAGATGAAAATAAACTCAGGGACAGAGACTCTGACCTTGTCTAACCACAAAAATAGTCATGATTTAGAGGTCGGTTTATTAACTTAATACTTGCAGCTAATTAACTGAACTCAGTAGCTGATGTGTGCAGTGTTCCCCTCCCAGCAGACCTCTGTGGAGGAAGGTCTTCCCACCCCACTTCAGGCACTCATGCAGCCACAGGAAATCATGGATACAGTGGCCATAGTTTTCTTTCTCCACTTTCTCTAGCTGAACATCTGAAGCCAGGCAGAGGAGCACTGTTGTTCCCTGTATTTCCCTTCCTTCAGCCTGTTTCCATTGGACTGCATCTTTGTGCAGAAGGGTTGGCTTGTGGCTGATGGTTGTTCTCTCCTTGCCCCTCACAGCCACAGGAGCAGGCTTGCTGGGGTTGCTTTACTCACAATGTCAGGCTGTCAACCAACGTTTGGTGATCATTCATGTGCTTGCAGGTTTGCAGTTGCCATCCTTTCCAGTTGCCCCAGTTCTTTTTATTTAAAGCTTCTGGCATGGGACACAGCCTTCTCTATGCTTTAAGTAATCCTCTCTGAACCTTTCCCAAAATTTGTCACAGTTGTTATTTAAGAAAGCAAAGAAAGGGTCAATGAACAGCACAGAGACTGAAAGAATTATGTCCTGTCAGGTTACATTTACTAGATGGCATTTTTAAAAATTCAGTACTAAATACTTTTCTCATTTCAGTTCTTGGAAATAGTTCTGTTGGAGGCCAAGCCATTTAAATTTATTGTTCTCAGGCAAGAGAGAAGCTCTTGTTGGTGGGAGAACAGTGTGGGTGATGTAACACACCAAGCCTCCAGCTCACCTTCCCATTATTCAGATGCCAAAATCTGTGATCAGCTGTGAAACACAAATACAGGCAAACTTACTGGTCACTTTTTTGCGGCACTTTCAAGGTAACCACTGCTCTGTATTCTCTGCTGTATTTTGCCACCAGTGTGAGATTGCTGCTGAGCTGATTCATCCCTGGGGAGAGGGAGCTCAGATATGTAGAAAAGTTGATTATTTGGCATGTGCTTGACTTACTGCTCTGACTTTTTCTGATGTTGAGAGTCAGATTGAGAGTGTTTGTCCTCATCTTCATGTTGATCTCCTACACCTTGGATGCAGTTCAAGCTGCAAATGAAGGCTGTGGTCAGCAGCCTTCTGGACAACAGAGCTTTCTCTACAAACATTCATGTAAAATGGAAATAATTTTGGCTTTCAAGATTTTTCTGCATTCTGATAGAAGTTTACAATTCTGAACAAAAAATCTGTCTGCAAATATAACTCAGTTGAAACCTACAAGTGATTCCTGGGCAAACAATAACATGCAGAACTTTGACATAAACTGGCCCAAATTAATGCAGATGTTTGGACTGGTTAGCACAATTTTTTTTACAGACTTCAGGAAATCTTCTTGACCTCTTTCAAGGTTTTCAGTTCCTGCAGCAGAAAGTTTCCATAGCCATCCTGAGACCTTTCAAGCATGGGATGCTTGGCTGAGCAATATTAGTTGAAGAGTTTTTGGAGTCTGCTATGAATAAACATGTATTAATAAGGTGATCCAGAAGAATTTAATATTATATGAGGGGTATGTGTGTGTGGAATATCTCTCTCTCTCTCTAAAAAAACCCTAAGGTGCAGGAGGGGAAAATATTCCTTAGATAAATCATTGTGTTTTAGAGAAATGGTTCTTATTCCACCAACCAAAATGCATAGTATGTGGATTAAATATTCAGAACAAATAACTGTGGAGTAATGACAATACCTGACACCCACTTGCTGTGTCATTTGTACCTCTTAATGAACAGTAGTAGATGGAGCTGGGTGTATTTAGCTATGGAAATGGGGAGACAGCAACAGAGAGCTGTGGTGAGGCTGTGGTGGAGTCTCCTTTTCAACTGCCAAGTGTCAGTGTGTAGTTTGTGATCATTTCAATAAAGACTGCTTGTAGGTTGAATACAGAGGTGAAACAGGTGTGGGGGAATTTATGCATTTATTTTATGCAGATTTATGCCTAAAATCCTCTGCTTCTAAGAATATAAATGAAATCTGAGAGCAAGTAATTCGTAAACTGTATTTTACTCTGTCCACTGTAAGTTAGTCCACTGAGTAGTTGTGTCTCAGACTGATAAAAGAGAATTCAGGTCCTGTTATCTGATTTTACTGAATAGTAAAGTTCAATAAAGGCTGCTTTTAGGTTGAATACAGAAGTGAAACAGGTATGACATGAGGGGCAGATTTATGCCTACAATCCTCTGCTTCTAAGAATATAAGTGAAATTTGAGAACAAGTAATTCGTAAACTGTATTTTACTCTGTCCACTGTAAGTTAGTCCACTGAGTAGTTGTGTCTCAGACTGATAAAAGAGAATTCAGGTCCTGTTATCTGATTTTACTGAATAGTAAAGTGAACCTAATCTATAGCATCTCCCCTGGATCTCCTAGAGACAGTACAGCTTCTCTTTACTCATCTGCATCAAGATGCTCTTAATTTTTCTTTTCTATCTTCATAGCAATTTTGTTGCCAAATTGACAGCTTAAGAAAATTTCTCCTCTATGAAATGATCTGCAGTTTGCCAGGAGCAGGATTGAGGTTTGTGGGGGAAACCATCTGAATTGTTGCTCATTGCTGACTGGGTTTGGTGTCAGAGATCTTTGCTGTGCTGGGGGTCTCTGTTTCAGGGCAGAGTGCTGTTAGGGCAGCCAAAAATTCCCTCCTCCTTTTGAGGTTCTTTGCATATTGATGCAGCTCCCCAAACCTTTCCCAGAGGCAGACAGCCACATAATTTGATTGGAAAAAAACAATAAGGTGACCTTCAAGGTGCTTCCTATGTTTGTCTTCTCATATCTCTGCAAAGGGGTTTGTTTGTGGGCAGATGAAAGTGGACTAGAAGCAGCAAGTAGTTGTTGTATAGCTTATTTCAGTGCCACAGCTCTGTAACAGGACAGGACGGTGTGTCAAAGCCAAGGCAGGTAAAATGTTAGTACACAAACTTCCTAATTTATCTCTACTTCCTGTACAAATTAGCCAGTAGTTTACAGTGCACTGACACAGCTAATGTTGATGGATGATAAAACCCTGTGGCAGCAGTGTTTGGGGATTACCATATTCCCAGTGGATGCCTGCAAGTGCTGCAAAAGAAACAAATATGGAGCAAATGTAGGGTGTGAGTGATGCATGGTCATCCCCATGTGCTGCAGAGCAGGGGCAGGCTGTGTCCTCTGTGCCCAGAAGGACTGTTTAGTAAGGAGAAATGGTAAAATTTTTTTTGTGTATCCTTCACATGTCTCAGATTACGTGGCTCTGCACACTCTCAGCACTGTAATTCCTCTGGGAACCTGAGGAGAACCGATGTGGATATAGATGTGCAGAGCTCCGAGGTGTCCTGGGAGTTGTGGAGCACTTGGGCTGTGAGGCAGCAGGAGCATTTCTTTTCCTCCAGCAGGATGCAGAGGCTGCGTGGGGTCATTTCAAGAAACAGAATACCAAATTTTAGATCTTTGTGGGTAGAGAGGGATCTGTCCTAGGCAGCATGAAAACCTGCCCCTGGTCCTTTTAAGGGTGGAGGAAAGCATAACTGATCTGCTCTGGGGGTTGTGGGCAATGAAAGGATATGCCTTGGAGTTCCAACCTGAATTTTCAGTCATGCTAAAATATCTTTTTAACTTCTTCTCTGGCAATGTAAATGAGTTTTTGTGGGCACATACTATATTGCACCCACCTCAGGAGCATTCTGCTTGGTCAAAGAGTGGAAGACCTGCAATGTAAACGAGCATCAGACTGGCAGATTTACAGAGGAAGGATGTTTTGGAGTTGCACATACAACTGGACTCATAAAGCTCAAAGTTATTTGAAAACTGAAAAAAGCTTTTAAGATCTGAAGTCCGTTGTTTGATTGGAGGAGGCCCATGTTTGGGCATGGAAATATTGAGTACAGTGTAAAAACAGCTGGAATTAGGGAACTGAGGGATCTCACCCAGCTGGCTTGCCAGTGATAGAGATGTAAGGATGAGAAGAAAACAAGTTGCAAATTAACCTCTTAGCACTTCTTTGTGTGTGTGAAGTAGACAAAGCACAGATCTACTGGTGCTGATTCACAGTTCTCTGGTATTCATGTACAGAACCTCAGGCTCTCCAGAGTGTGTGAAAGATGGTCAGACTTTCAAGCCATATCACACTATAATCTTTGTATTAATCACAGAGCAATAACTTGAAATAACATTCCAGATGGGTGAAAGCAGCAGCAGAATCTAATATTTCTGTTGTCATCCTCCCTCTGGAAATCAACTGAAAATTGAAGGTGTCTTACAGTGAAGCTTACACCCAGGTGAGTGAGTAAGTGAATAGTTGTTTTCTCACAATGAAATGTGATTTTGTTTTCACGGTGGAATATGTCTTTTTGGCCATGAAAAATGAACACATGCATATGTATTGTATAATCTGAGATATGTAGGTGCAGGCCAGTAAGTTCCATACTGGTGGACAGCATTTTAATGATGATTACAGCAGGTTTTTCCAGTAGCTCAGCTAACTTTATGACAGAAAACTTGCTTTCAACGATTATAATCTGAGACTACAGAAGGAAAAAAGCCATCAGTACATTGTGAAGCATTTTTTTTTTCTGGAAAAACAAACAAACAAAACCCCCAGTCAAGCCAAAACACACTCTATGGGGCAATACACTTGTCTTTGTCAAGTATGCACAAGTGGAGAAGGATTGTTATACACTTGGCTCAAAAGCAGAGTCCTCTTAGCTGCAGATTTTTGAAAACAGTTAATAAAAGTGGCTGTTCTTGCTCTTGAAGAGTACTGTCCAGTTTCCAGAGGCAAGTCCTCTTCCATTTTCTCCCTTCCTACACATTGAATTCACTGTATCACATGAATCTCAGTCCTGTGTTTGTCTGCTCTGTGGACAGAGGATGCAGGATCTCTGCTGGGTGCACAAAAGAGGCTTTTGTTTTACCCACAGCCACTGTCTCCCAAATTCCAGATTCTCTATGTGCAGGTACCCATGGGAATCATATGCAAACCTAGGGGTTGAGCAGTTGAAGTTGGCAATGAGACAATATTAAAGAAAGCTGTAATGCAGATAGCTCTAATAAGATAAGTTGCTTCAAATGAACAGGTGTACATGAATGAGTGAATATTGATAATGCAGGTAATTAAGAAAGTATATTAGAAAGTTATGCATAGAATTGTGTATATATATATGTACAATATGTATAAAAGCATGTGTGTATATATGGATGCATAGAATTTAGATTTTGATTAGTTTTAGAAGTTATCTCTAACCTGCACAGTTTTCAAAGCTAAAGAGACCAAGCTTAATCTAGGAATATTTAACCTTCAGCAATATGGTCATACGTTCTGCATCAGATTTTATGGTATCCAATTTAATTTTGGAACAGCTGTGATGTTGTCTGCATAACATCTTGACTTAAAATCAGCTTTACATAAGCAGGACAACTTTAGGCATACTGATGCCTGTATGTGGAGCATATCAATGGTGTTTTGCTGACTGAAGGGGACATGCAAGAGTGTGCTCTGAAATGTCCTTCACAAAGGTACAAGTTCTTCACACTGAGGGTGGTGAGACCCTGGCCTAGGTTGCCCAGAGAGGTCTTGGAGGCCCCATCCCTGGAAACATTGAAGGTCAAGTTTGATGGTGCTCTGAGCATCCTAATCTGGTTGGGGATGTCCCTGCTGCCTGCAGGGGGGTTGGACTAGGTGAGCTTTTGAGGTCCCTTCCAGCTCAAAGCACTCGGTGAGTCTGTGATTACTACGTGTACTCAGGCGAAGCAGCTCCGTGCTCTGTGAGCTGTATCCAGGAGGAGCATGTGTACAGAAGTGATGAGATCTTACCCCAGGGAGTTCTGAATGGTAGGGGTAGATGGTTTGTTGGTGTAAGTGGTGAATTGTGGCTAACATAACTGCAATACTCTTTCTTGGGAAATGGGGAATGAAAGTAGCTCTGCTGCTGTTTCATTGCAGGTGCCTTTGACCTGTGCATCAGCCTCTTGAGCCACAAGGCAGCTCTGGAGTAAAGTATTGGAATTTAGTTTTTTCAGGGTTTTCCCTGATCCTGTTTAGAGCAAAAGGGATTATATACCAATACATACACATAAAAGTAAAACAGTTTTTATAAAATGTCTTTAAATCTTGAGACTGTTAAAAAAAAATGAGTCTTATGTGAGAAGCAAAGCTTGGGTTGGTTAATTGTTCTTAGGTCAGACAATGTCTGTGTGTATTTGATAATGTTAATTGAAAACAAAATGCATGACTTGTAAATCCATTATAGAGAGAGACATAGGAACATAGAAAAGTCCAGAGTTACAATGGACTGTGAAGTATTTTATTGGGTCTTTAGTCAAGAAAAAAAAAGCCTTTTGAGTGTTCTGCTGGGCTTGCCCATGCTGAGAGGTAGCTCATGGCTCTTCTTTCCTCTATAAGGAGGAGGTGGCAGCAATGGAGGGCACAGTGCTGGGCAGGCAGCATTTGGAGGGGGCAGAGGGGCTGGAGAAAGTAGAATCTGTTTCTGCCTGTGGTGACTTTTCTGGGGTTGTGTTTGTTATCACAGGGTCATTTACTCTCTTGTCTCCAGAACTGGGTCTTCATGCTTTTAGTGGGCTAGGGAACCAGTGGTACTCAGCTTACATTTCACCTCTTGCTTTTTCTTTCATGCTATCTGCACAAAGAAAGTCCAGGCTGGATTTAAAGTGGGGCTGTGGTTTTCTCCTGGAGACTGGTGAAACTCTCCTTGAATAGAGAGCAAAAGGAATTTATTGCAGCTTTTACAATAGCAGCCATATGTCAAGATTAGCAAACATGTGGCCATGCACCAGGCTCCAGGGTCTGACAGTACAGGAGAAAGAAGTTTGCCTGAAAATGGACAGGTTCCTCTCTCCAGTGCAGGAATCCATTTTCCTTTTGACTGTCGTGGGAAATGCAAAGGCAGGAACTGGCCCAGCAGTGAGGTGATTTGGGGCTTGGTTTCTTCACCCTTCCACTGAGCACGTCACTTCTGAGGGCCCACTGGTGAAACCAGCAGTGCTGCTCGTGGAGGAGGATGCTCTGCTCTTCAGTGGAGGGGGCAGAACCATCCCTCCTGAGGCTCCTTGAGCTAGTGCTTTGTTTGGAAAGCAGCACAGCAACTTGCATCCCCATCTGCTGTCTTCTTTGTGGGATTTATTTATGAAGAGTGAGCTGAAGGATGCGCTCTGAAACCCAGATTAACATGGATTTGCAAACGAAGGCCCCAGGTATTTGATAATTTTCTGAGTGAGTGTGATTGCCTGGTCACCAGCTGCTAGAGTGAGTCTTGGCTCAGAACAGGCAAAGGGGAAAGTCATTGTGAGATTAAATAAGAAAAAAACAAATAAAAACATCAGTAACACCCTAACAAAATATTTACTTCCCTGTCATCCTCAGGAATCCATTTCTTGTAGTACAAATCATCATTTTATCTGGTTGAAGAAGTGGCATCATTATATTAAAAAAAAGGTGCTGAAAGGATGTATCCATTAAATAAAATTTACATAGAATGTCTCCATATGTAATATTTTGGACCCAGGAATATCAAAGGTGCCTTCTTAAAACAGCATGTTTGTAGATGACTTCATTTATTCCTGAATACACCTAAGTAAGCTTTCAGCTTAAAGAATTGTCTAAATTAATAGAATTTCTCCTAAGTATAGACTTTTAGTATTAGAACAGAAGGAAACAAAGAATGCTGTGCCCAGGTGAAAATTACAGGGTTGATTTTCAGGTAGGGAGACTGAATTTGCTAAAATTAGGAATATTCCTGCATACCTGAGTTTAGCACCTTCCTTTTTACTTCTGCATCACTTGCTACACTAACAGCAGAGTGGCACTGATGGGTGTTTTCTGCCTTTGGGACATGAGTGCTGGGAACGGCTGGAGGATTCCTGAGGCTTCTGAGCCATTCCTGGGATCACTGCACAAAAAGCCTGCCCTCAATTTATCCTTTCAAACCCAAGGAGTGTGAGTTTTGAAGAATACCTTGTGGTGCAGTCTGATAAATATAACAATGAACAAAATGCAAGAGAGGAAACCTCCCTCCCTTAGGCACTTTTGAATGACATTTCTTTACTTGGTATCAAAGGAGCTCCTGTCTTAGTTGTACAGCTGGTCAAACCTATACCAAGAGTCACATGTGGCCCCTTCTCTGGGTCTTTCTGTGAGCTCGTGGTGGTATAAAACAACACAGAGCTGCTCTATCTCAGTGGCCTCTCCCCTAGGCAGCGTGCCCAGATAACAGAGCAAACACGTGGCCTGAGGCATCACGTTTGCTCCAGATTCCTCCAGCGCTCACCCAGGCCAGGAGGACGTTTGAAAGACAAGCTGGTGTTTCTAGCTCTGAGTTTTTGGCTTTGCATTATTTACAATTCAAGATTAAAAGATGCTTATAAGGTTCCATCCATAAAGGGATGTTTGTATCATTTCAGAATACAGGGACTGAGCAGAGGGCAGAGCAGAAGTTTCAGTAGTATGAATTCCTTGATGACTTCCTTTAAGTTCTAAGTAGCTATAAGGCTGGGACAAACAAATGATCTGCTGAACCTCTTCCTGTCTATTTAAAGGATCTAAGGACACTGTATGAGTTGTAAACTACTTGTTAGCTCTTGTCCCAAGCCTTAGCTTCCTTCCACTGAAGGAACCTGCAGCAAGCCTGTAGGACTCTGCGGCATCGGCAGCATCAGCTGAACTCCCATGGGGGATCACAAAGCCAGCAGAAGGACCTGCAGGGTGGAGGAGGCTAAGAAACCTCCTGGTGATGTGCCTCATCCTCGCTGGTAGCAGATCCATAAGCAAGTGCAGCCTTCTCCCACCTCTTTTCTGTGTCACACGCTCATTGTGGGCATCTGCACGCAGGGTTTTCAGCTGGGAACGTACCTCAGAGATGGGTTATTCCTTCCCTTCTCACAGGGTACCTCCTCTCTTACCTCTTCTGTCTTTTGTAATGACATTGTGGCTTGCCTTACTGTTTCCTGCCCCACTGACAGTGCTTGGGCAATGGAGGGACTCCTGTGGAAAGGGCACCCAGATACCAGGGTAGCGAGCCCCCTGTAAACACCTCAGGAGATCAGCTGGGGACACCAGGTGTGCCCATGGCGTTTGCTCCACCCGACCAGAGCCCTGGGCAGGCCAGTTCAGCTGCCTGAACTACCCTTTCACTGGGTACGTCCTACAGTGGCTCTAATCCAAAGGCCCGTACTTCCAGAACATGAAACAATAAAATGAACCTCTGGACTGTATTCACAGCCTCCTCTTTTCCTGCAGTATGCCAAGGGAAGTTCAGATTGGACGTTAAGAGAAAGGTTTTTTTTGCTGAGAGGGTGGTTGATCACTGCAACAGGCTCCCCAGGGAAGTGGTCTCGTCACCAAACATGTCAGAGTTCAAGGAGCATCTGGACAATACTCTTAGTTCTATGGGTTAGTTTCAGGTAGTCCTGGGAGGAGCAGGGAACTGGACTCACTGATCACAGAATGACAGACCAGTAAGGGTTGGAAGGGACCCTGGAGATCAGCTAGTCCAAGCCCCTGGCCAAAGCAGGTTCACCCAGAGCAGGGTGCCCAGGATCATGTCCAGGTGGGTTTGGAACCTCTCCAGAGAAGGAGACTCCACAATCTCTCTGAGCAGCCTGTGCCAGGCTCTGACACCCTCACAGCAAAGAAGTTTTTCCATATGTTTAGGTGGAACTTGGTGTGTTCTACTTTGTGTCCATTGCCCCTTGTCCTGTGTGTCTGAGCACCACAGAAAAGAGACTGGCCTCATTGTCTTGACAGCCACCATTTAGATATTGATAAAAATTGATCCTTATGGAACCCTTCCAACTGAGATATTCTCTAAATAAACTTTATCTACTTGAGTTATGTCTGTTTGACATTAATAGTTACCAATGGGGAAACGTAGCGAGTGACTCAGAGCAGAGATGCCACAGGCAGTATGCAGCAGAGTTGAAGTTGGTCCCTTACCTGCTACTAGATGTGTGTAAGATTGTGAAATGTCCAACCTGAAAACCCCATGCTTTAGAAAAGAGTGTTCACTAAGTGTCAGGGGCAGGAGGACAGCAGGAGAGGCTTATGCTGGAGAAAGATTGAGCATCATAGGTTTCTGCAGGGAAGGAGGAAGAAGACCAGTTAATGGAAAATGGTTTGGTGGCTGTCAGCACCTGCCCAGTGCATTCTGGGCTGGGATTTGGGGTTTGTTTTCAAAGGGGTCTACCTGAGGTTTAGGCATCTGTGCCTGCACTTTGATATCAGGTTAACTGGCTTCATTCTCACGTGAGATCTGTTACCCAATCTGTTTGAAATTTGTAGTACCACTGACAATGTGATCTCTCACTTTGAAAAGTGACAGAAGTCTTGCAAGGAGGCGTGTGTGGTGGTGGGAACTGGGGAAGAAGAGAGACAGAAAACAAATGCTGAGGCTCAGGATATTGGTAGGCAGGACGCTGAGGCTGAGTGGTTCAGTTTCAGGCTTCTGTTCTGCCTGCCTTTTACACTGCCCACAGACACCAGGCCACTCTGATTTAAGGTTCTGTGGCATAAAAAATACTAGGTCACCTTCAGAGTCATCTCTAAATTTCATTTCCACCTGTTCCTTCCAGGAATGTAACCAGGAGACCAACAGTCTGCAAATTCTTGTGTGCTGTGGTGGCTTTGTCCTGTGTCCTTTTTGCTGCTGCTTAGACTCAGTATGCAAAGGGTTATTTATTTCCCCAAATGTTTAATTTCTGCTACACCATATCTACTACATTCTACACAGTGTAACATCTTCCTAGTGTTACAAAATATTGTTTTTCATCTCTTTCTGTCTCCTCATGGTGTAAGACATTAAAAGCCACTTAGGACTGCCAAATCATGTCTCTTAGGACTGTAGAGTGACACAGAACTGAAAGCATCTCAAAGTTTCTGAGAGAATGATTGCTTCAAGTAGTTCATCAGATCTAGGATGAATACTGGTACAATGCTTTTGTGGGAAAGATACTTCTTTGATAAAGAGCTAAACTGAATCTTACCAAGGAGTCAGTTATAAACTAGTTGGTAAAGGGGTGAGAGCAGTCTGTGCTTTGCTTTATGCTACTGGAAATTAAGTTGGGCTTAGTTGACAGATTATAAAAGTATAAAATCCACTGAAATTAATGCAGTGTTATTTTACACCTGGTTGTTAAATTTTCCATCTGCCTTTTTTTTTCCTTAAGGGTGCCCATGTGATTAGAAAATGGCCATATGGGGAGTTTAAGTCAGAGCTGGGTTTAAAGTTCAGGATGAAGACTGAACAGGGATTTTTTTGGGGAACAACCTGCCCTTAGATGCAGACTTTGTCAGTCTTTTGCTATTTGCAAGTCTGGTTTGAATCTTACCAAGCTTTGGGCAAATATATACAAGGCAAAGCAGAAAGGAAAGAAATATTTAATAAATGTTGCTGTCATCTGCTTCTCCCCATTTCGTTGCCCAGCTCCATCCTCTCACCTCCCTAATTTCCTTCTGTGTGTGCAGATTTGCCAAACCAACCAGGCAGACCTAATAGTCTGTGGTAAGACAAGGGAGAAAGAGTCTTGTGCTGGTGGTCAGAGCTCATCCCTGGGCTGGAGCCACCTGCCTTTTGGGCTCTGCTCCAAGGGTTATCAGCGTGTTGCTCACAGAGCAGAATAACCACAAGGGGAAGGCTGGGGGAAAAGACGTTTGCACTATCAACTACAGCAGTAGCTGCTGGAGACATGAGTGCTCTCTTGATGTGCTGGGCTTTCCTCAAGTCCTTCCATGGAGTGAGGAAGGACAAACAGAGAACAGGTCTTCCACATCCCCTGAAGTAAGCAGCTGCCCCTCCAGCAGCAAGGCTGAAGGGCCAGGAGAGAGCAGAGGTCACAGCACCCTTTCCTGCCCTGTTCTGCAGTCTGCACACTCAGTTCCATTACAGATTTCTCAGGTGTGTTTTCCAACTGACCCAAACTTCTACAAGCTTAGACAAGTGATCTTGATCTTCTGTGGAAATAAAAAACAATTCCACCAAAATGGCAAAAGCACCTGCTAATAAAGTTTTCTTCTTGAAGGTCACCTTCTTCCTCTAAGTCTTTGTGTTCCCTGATTCCTTACAGTAGATCCAGAGTACTTCATATACTCTTGAAAAGTGGAGGTGTCACTCTTTTTTTTTTTAATTCTCTTAATGTCATTGCCATTAGAGGCCATAAGCTTCTGATTTTTTCCCCAATTTTAACACGCCGACCTAGCAAAAGGATGAAATATGAATACTCCTGATTTGATCTGAAACTTGGAAAGAAGCAAGCAAATCCCCTCCATGCTCACAGGGGCCCTTTTGCCAGCCCTGGTTTGGATGAGGCAGAGGCAACGTGCAGCAACATCTGATGACTGCAGGAAATGCAGGTCATCTCATTCAGTGCTCTGGAGCTGGAGACGTTTTGCAGCTTCCCTCTGTCACTTCTGATTAGCCTGGGACACTGAACTGGACTGGAGATGAAGTTAAAGAACAGTGGTGAGCCAGGCTGGGGGGAAGGACATCTGGGGAAAGGGGAATTTCAGGAGCTGCTGCCTCCCACCGTGGAGGCTGTGGATGCTGCAGGAGGGCTTGGGCACAGCTTCCTTGGCAGCCTGGGCTGGGCTGATGAAGTCTGGCACTAAACCAGCCTTTTTCTCTCAGCCCCTGGGCATAAAATGTGGATGTAAATGGGTGTAGTTCCTCACGTGCCACACCTCACACGGACTCCCTGGTCTCAGTGACCCCCACAGGCTGTTTTCAAGAGTTCATGTCTTAAAACAAGACTGCTAATGCAGATTTGAGACACCATTCATGGTGTTCTCCCCCATTCTGGTTTTTAGGGCAGCCTATTTATACTGTGAATTAACACTCCTACACATCTAGTTTTCTATTTGCAAGATTAGATTCCACAAGCCACCTCCCTGGGGAGTGGAAGTTAGTTATCATCCAGGAATTCCAGCAGGAGCTCTGCTTTTTCCTGAAGCTTTTACTAAGGTTACCGAAGCTCTTACTTATCTACTGAGGTCTGGATACTTAAAGATATTTAGGTTCCTCTTTGTCCCTTGAAACACCTAGATCTTCTGCCACAGTACAGTGATGTGCTCAAGACCACTTTTCAGCAGCTGAGCATTAACTGAGGGAGCTGAAGAGTGCTAGAGGACATTTAATTCCAGGAACATTGCTGCACTGGAACAGAAGTTGGAAATCTGTGGCACTACAGTGAAACCTCCCTGTACCAGTCATTTTTGAAAGTCAGTGTTCACCCACTGTTCCAGACCAGGGTTAGTTATATTTTCAGTGATTTTGGCTTAGCTGTATTTTTCATGTCTGCCCAGAACTTCTACCATAAGGGCCTGATGCCAGGGAGCAGTGTTTTTTTCATAGTAACACTGCAATTTTTAATAGGAATTTGAAAAGATGCTCAACAGAGAGTGATGGCATTTACTTTAGCTTGATTCTTGCAGAGTTTTGGCAGCTCCTCCATCTCTTCAGACCTTTGAGGTGTTGATAAGGCATCAGCAGAAAGCATTTCCTTGTCATGCTGAGTAGCAGAAGCAGCTGAGGAAAAACAGTCAATTTGGAAACTTTTAAACTGTTATTGCCCTTACATTGCATTCTGTTTTAATGCTTCATATTCCTCTTGTGGCATTTCTTTTGTTTATACAGAAAAACGAATGCCTATTTGTAAATTTTCACTTTGGGTCTTCTTTCTTAAGGATGAATCTTGAGAATACTTAATGTAAATAGGGTGGAAGACAGAGGCTAGAGGCAGAGCTCTTGAGAAAGACTCACTCCATGGCAAACACATCACCTTAGAGCATTTAAAAGTGATATTGAAATGCAAACTCGTTCTATACATCTTGCTGACACTTGTGATGGGCTGGACCAGAGGTGAAAGTACATGAACCCCCTTTTTTCCCCTAAGTAAAGAAACTGTATCTCAGTGCATCTTGTATAACACAATTTTTATGCCCACAAGGACTAAAAATAACTGCCTCTAAAAACTGACAAAAGGGAGAAGATTGGTCTGGGCTCAGCTCTGAGTCTCTTAAATATTTTTGTTTCTGGTGGCTTCAGTCTAAAATGTCTTGCTAAGGAGGTTTTGCTGGAAGTCAAATATTTATCTATGTCTGATTTCTAGCTAGCTGCAACCCATTTTTTATAGGTACATAGACTCTTTTTTATGGCTTCCCATAAGTTTTTGTCAGTTCTGTAATAACATTTCATCATGTTCCATTCCCTGACTGATGTGCTATTCTGGATGATCATTTCAGTAAATGGGATACACTGGTTTTAAAATCAATGTTTGTTTTTATAGCATTGATTCTTAAGTGTCTTTAGAGTGAATATTAAGCGATTTTAAAAAAAAATTTGTATAGCATTGATTTTCTGAGCTCCCAAGAAAAGCGTTAAAAATAAGTTTCTATGCAGACAGGGCTTCCAGACTGTCACTTACTGAATATCAGGTCTAACTACTGTGTCACAGTCACAGTCATGGACCTTCTGTAGTCAGCAAGCCCAGCTCTAGCCCACTGCCAGGGTAGTCACATTGCCTTTTGGTTGCAACCAGCCCTGGAAAGGGTCAAGAGTAAGACAGCAGTAGGCTACTCGAGCTCCACTTGTGCCTTGGTATTGAGTTATGGCAAACCTAACGCTTAGGTCTGTGAGGTAAGAAGCTGTCAGATCACTGTGGCTCCTCTAAGACCTATTCATAAAGGGTTGTTTATGTTACACTGTCCATTGGCCTTTTTCCAAGACTTAGGGCTGGGGCAGGCACTAGATGAATGACAGATGCTCTCTGTTCACCCCTCTCCAAAGGGAAATGGAAAGGGAAAAAGGGAGAGACAAGAAAAGACAGGAAAAGAAAACAAAACCAGCTTTAATGAAAATAATAAACCTCAAATGGCATATATTCAAATATGTACAAAATCAGTAGAAAGGCCAACCTCCTGATGGCAGTTACATCACCATCACCACTGGTGCTGTGGAGCAGGCCCTGGGGAAGTCCCAGACTGGACTCTGCAGCAGATGGGGAACTGGATTCAGGAGCTGGATTCTCAAACTGGATTGTGATTGAAGGCAGGATGGGCAGAGTCCTCCTTGAATGCTGGCCATGGAAGAAGAGGCTTGACCCTCATGAGCTTTACACTGAATATGGCATATATGAGACGGAATCCCTTCACCAGTTTAAGGCCACCTCTCCTGGCTGCTCCTCCCCACAGGTGTGACCTTCTACACCCTGTACCCCCAACATGCTGCACATGATTTAGCAGTGACTTTGGTCTGCACTCCAAGCCTTGGTAGTAACTCTAAATGTGGAATGCTATCACTGCTAGAAGCAGAGACTACAAAAATCTGCTGTTAACTTGAGAAAGTGCACCTAGTTAGAAGAGACTGAGCTGAGAAGTGAAATAACTGAGCAGAATTAGTTCTGTTCTAACTCAGAGCAGGACATTCCCCTCCCCTTTGCACCACCTGGTCCACTGTCCAACAAAGGGCCCCACTGAGTTCATCACAAGGGGCTTTCCCCTCGTGTGAGCTCCTTGAAGGCAGGGCTTGCCTTAGCTCAGCAGAGCACAGGGAGGACTAATTGAGTGAGCAGGCTGCTGATGGTGAGGTCTCTGTACTGGGCCACTCTCTCCTGAGTTCATGAACAGATTGCTTAGTCTGAGCAAGCACCCTGCTGATGGTGAAGTCTCTGTACTGGGCCACTTTCTCCTGAGTTCATGAACAGATTGCTTAACATTAAGAAGAGCAGAAAGTTCAAAAGCTATGCAAGATGAAAAAGACAGCTGCACCCCCCTGGTGCTACACATACCTGCAGAAGCACCTTCTTGCTTCTTCCATCCTGGAGAGTAATTGTCAAGGCAGCTGGACTCGTGTTCTTCTGACTGCTCTCTGGTTACTGGTGGTATTGTTCTGTAGAGCAAGTAGCTGCTATAAGCTAATCTGACAGAGCAGTGCACGGAGCAGGAGGTGAGAAAGCTCTTCAGTTACCTGCTAGACTTGCTGAGCTACGACAGTGACGCAGCACAAGAGACAAAAGAAAATGTGTTGCTGGATTTGTGGTTTGGGATTTGGGCTGTGGTTTTGAAGGTGCAGCAGTTTGCAACAATTGACAGCTGAACTCCTTTAAGAAATGCACGTGGCAAGCAAATGAAGGCAACATGAATGGGAATCAGCAATTCTGTTGTGAATATGAGCCTAGTTAATAAATATTGAGTTGCATGTCTCCAGGTGAGTGCCTGGAGGGTGCATTTTACAAAGAGGCTCACTGCCCCACTCAAGGGATGTGGGATGCTCCCCAGCCTGTAGGCTCGTCTTCACTTTGCTGGGCCAGCCCTGAGACAGCTCTTTGATTAGCCTTGGAGATGCAGCATCACACAACTCTTGATTAACCACAAGCTGTGGACTCTCCAAATCCTCTCATTTTAAAAAAAAAAGACATTTCCAAACCTTCAGTAGAACAGACTGATGTGCCTTCAGTTCATACAGTGCTTGGAGCCTGGTGTGTTCTGTTCCCTTTGCTGCTTTACAGCAGACAGAAGAGCAGTCATCTTTCAGCAATCACTTTTCTTATTTCCCCCATTTACTCCCAACAACAGGGTTTACAGTCCCCCCTACACCTCCCCAGAAATCTTGGAAGGAATAAAACCCCAAATATCCTCCTGAAGTTCATATAAAGCAGGTTCCATCATACAATATTCATCAAGGCAGTGAGTTATTGCTCCCTGTAGAAGTCATGGGAGAAAGTGTTCCTCTGCTCCCTTCTGTGCACGTTTGAGGCCAGCCACAAAGTATGACTTGATGTGTGTCAGAAAAGCTGATGGGTCTCCAGTGGAGTGAAAAGGTCCATGGAGGTCAGTGTAGATGGGAGATGTTTCCAGCCTCAAGCGTGTTTTGCTGAAGTGCTTGGATGGTAAGATGTGGGCGTGGCTCGTTTGGGTCAATTTTATCATGGGGTCAGGAGAAATTAAGTACCTTTTCAATATGAAAGATAATTTTGCTTGAATTTTTGAATTGTCTGCTAAGAAACGGGATGTATAACAGAATTCTCTAAGAAAATGAGTTGAAACTCATATTCAAGATCATGGAACTTGTGCTCTCAACTTCTTAGATACCATTTGCCTCTGAAGTAGAGCTGGTATTGATTCCCTTCTCATCCCTTGCATTTTCATGGCTTTACTTTCCTCTCCGACCACAAAAATAGTGTTATGCCAGTATATTGTTTGACACAATGATAAACTAAAACCAAGGGAAAGCCCTGTCTCAAACCTCATCCTAGTTTTGGCAATGAACCATAACATTAAAAATTACTAATCCAGCTTTGTGAACTTGGACCACTTTTTTCTTAAGCCTCTAGTGTTGTACAAGGTGAGAGTTGAGCCCTTTTCACAGAAAAACAATTTTGTGTATTTCTCTACACAGGAAAGAGACCCACCAGTGAGTAATTCATCATTTTATTGAAAAAAATCCTAACCTTTGTTGCCAGGATCCTTCTCTTGTCACTTTGAGTTTGGCAAATAGTAAGCATTGTGAAAATAGCCATTTTGTAGTCAGCTGAGACTCTGCACCTGTTGCTAGCTGGGTTAAAGTACTCAGATTTTTCTTCTGTTTCTCCTGGATTTCTTTTTCTTGTAAGAAAATTCAGAATTTGCACATTTCTATCAGTTTCTTTTGTCGCTGCAAATAAGAATACCCAGGATAGCTTCTGTCTGCTGTGTGAAAACACCTGATGGGCCTGACATTTCCACCCCAAAATGCATTCCCTCTGCTGTTCTCTGTGCCTGTAAACGTGCACAGACGTACCTGTGCAGTACTGCACCCACGGGTCAGCAGTGGGCTGGGGAGGTAAGGAGGGAACAGGATGGTGAAGCCATCAGAGAAGAAGCCTTTGTTGTAAACACTTGCAAAGAGGGTGCAGAAAGCTCTTCTCTCTGACACCACTTCAGCCTTGTCCAGATGAGACAGAGAGACCTTCTGTGCCTGTTCCCAGCTTGCTGATAAAAGCCCTTGGAAAACCCTTTTGCTTTATAGATAAAATGGTCCAAAGCTATGGATGACCTAACTCTCTGGAAGCAAGCAGGTCAAGTTACAGCAGTGCTGGTTCTTGGGGCTCTGTGGAAGAGGACAGGCTTGTGCAGGGTAGGGTCTGAACCAGTCTCTGAGGTGCAGCTGTGGGAAGGGGACACTTTTGACTTCATGGGATCGTTGATCAGCGCTCACATGCTCCTGCCAAACTGGTGACTGTTAACAGTGTCCTGGAACCTGTAGTGCTTTCTGCTCTGAGAGTGCTTCAGTCATAGAACTCTAAGCTGCCTTCCATGCCCTGTGAAGGGTGGGAGAAGGTGTGTCATACATCTCTTTCTCTAAAAAGAGAGGGGGAGATCTTGGAGGGCCTGGAGACAAGGTGCCATGCACGGTGGTGTGGAATCTGTCAGACTGCCAAGGCCAGCACAGTCCAACACCTTCTGTAAGAGAATCAAGTATCAGTATTTCTTTTCCAAGATCTATTCTGGTTTTGCATATAAAATAAATGGAGCTTTCAGCTGCGTAATAGGTGACGTATTTAATTCAGTTTAATTACTGAACGTGGACCACATTCCCAGCTAATAGAAATTGGCATCTTTGCATTCGAGTACGTGGCCAGATTTACAGCTTGCTTGCTTTCAGTGAACCTTCGAGTACACAGTGAAATTCTGGTTTACTTTATTTGAGGAACCTTATCTTTCAGCTTTTAAAAAGACATAAATCTGAAAGCCTGCAATTTTAATTCACATTCAGGTTATAAATATGTGAATTCATACTTTCTTACTTAAAAAAAATTGGAGGGATGAGAGAATAAAATGGCATCAATTAATTCAGAAGTACTGCAAGAGGAGGATTTATCTCTAGTAGTTATCAGAGACAACTCAGCCTCAAAGTACATTGTCTGTCAGCAGGCAGGTACAGATGAAGACACGACTGTAGAGGTCTAAATGTACTTGCACTGTTAGAGTGTCAGTGTTTTAGCAGGACAAAAACATAAGTATGTTGAGCTAACTGGAGGATTGATGCCTGTCAAGACTCACAGCCAAAGGTTTTATGCTAAGAAATACTCTTTGCTCCTTTTTTCTGCAATGCTCTTCTGATTTTACTGAGCCAAGCATTTTTCAGGCCAGCAAATATTTAGAAATCTACTCCTGTCAAATACTGCAATATTTTTGTGAACGGGTTTTATTTTTTTTGCACTTCTAATATTGTTAGTTCCAGAGAGCTTGAGCAGCAGACTTTTACTCCTTTCTTTTATTCTTCTTATTTTGCAGTCTGACATAGCTTTTGTTTTTTTTTTTTTCCTGCTGGAAAATTGTTAACCAAACTCTCCTCTGGAGGAGGTGGGTGTCTGTTCCTACAGTAGTATGCAATCACATCATTGCATTGAATATTACAGTATATTATCGTGGACAGCATCAGGGGGCAGTAAGAAAAGTGTGGCCAGCAGGTCGAGGGAGGTTTTCCTCCACTTCTGCTCTGACCTGGTGAGGCCACATCTAGAGCACTGTGTCCAGTTCTGGGCTCCCCAGTTCAAGAGAGACAAGGAGCTACTGGAGAGAGTCCAGCAGAGGACTACAAAGATGCTGAGGGACTGGAGCATCTCTCTGATGGGGCAAGGCTGAGAGCCCTGGGGCTGTTTAGCCTGCAGAGGAGAAGACTGAGAGGGGGACTGGGAGGGGATCTTACCAATGCTTACCAATATCTCAGAAGAGCTAAAGGGTGGGGGTCAAGAGGCTGGGGCCAGACACTTTTCAGTGGTGCCCAGTGACAGGGCAAGGGGCAACAGGCACAAACTGGAACCCAGGAAGTTCCACCTAAACATGAGGAAATACTTCTTCCCTGTGAGCCTGGGGCAGGCTGCCCAGAGAGGCTGTGGAGTCTCCTGCTCTGGAGAGATTCCAAACCTGCCTGCCCATGTGATCTTGGGCACCCTGCTCTGGGTGAACCTGCTTTGGCAGGAGGCGGGGTGAGTTGATCCCTAGAAGTCCCTTCCAACCCCTACCAGTCTGTGATTCTGTGAAAAGTTGAAAACTTTTCTGTTTATTTGTTGTTCTACTGTACCGCTGTAAAGAAGTCTGAGTCCACCTGACCAAAGTAAATACAAATTTCCCTAGTGAATTTAATGTAAACAAGATCCTGCTCCATTTTCATGCCATTCTATGTCTATCACTTGAATCACCCACAGTTTGAGCAGTTTTGTTACTATATTGACTTATAGCTCCCCAGAGAAATTCCTTTTTTTTTATTTTTTCACCAAAATCCATCTCACTTTCCTCAATGATTTCACTGAAATCAGAAGCAGGACTGAGTTTGCGTCGAGTTGTTGACGAGAGAAGGAATGGCTGGATGGAACCCAAGATAGGAAATTCAAGAAGAGAGGGAGAGGGGCTGCAAACAGAAACCACCTCAGCCTAGAAAAATGGTTTGAAGGAGTCTGGCACGTGCCTTAAATGTAGGGGATCGGGTCAGTTATGTGAATTAATTCATTTACTTGAATTTGATTAATTTATGTGAATTCAAGATCTTGATTAGGTGATACACAGTCAAATCTTAACATCTACAGATGGTGCTAGTAGTAAAATGCCACCCCAAGAGCTCTAGAAGCACCTCCCTAAACTGAAAAAAAAAAGTGGTAGGTGAGCTTCAGTGCAAGCAATCATAGAGTTGTTGATGCTGGGCAAACCAGTCTGAAATGTGTTTGTGTAGTGTTGAGCATGACACTGATGGTTATAGCTCAGGGGAGGGATCTTGGAGCCCTTGTTGACAGGTGTCTGCAGTCATTAGCTTAAAGGGCAGAGGCAGCCAGAAAACCCAGGAGCACACTGGGCATCATCGGGAAGGGTGCTGGGGACAAGACCAGAGGGCATTGCTTTGACACTGCTTGAAACTCCGGCACGCTCCCACCTCGAGCCTTTGTGCAGCTCTGGTCCCTGTCTCTCCAGAAAGGTGTAGTGGGGTTAAATCTATGTGTGTACACAAGAAAAGTGACCTCAGGGCTGGAGCACCTGCTCTGTGGGGGCAGGTTAAAAGGCAAGGACTCTTCGGGTGGGAGAGCAGAAGGCTGTGGGGGGCTATGAGCGAGGGGTACAGCCTGGCTGAGGGAGTGGTGTGAATGCAGAGCTGATACCCACCACACCCAGCAAGGCCAGGTCAGTTTTAAAACAGATAAAGTATTTCTGACCGTGGTTAATAAACTTCTTGTTTGCTTCTACAGGAGGCTGTGGAGACAGGTAATATGAGCGAGAACAAAAGGGGTTAGACATATTCTTGGGCAGGTCTGTGAAAAGGAGTGGAAGGAGAAGGGCAGAGTTGAAGGCTCCATGTCCCTAACACAGCAGTGTGGATGATGAGGAACTACAAGGAGAGTGGCCTCCGGGGGCGGGAGAGCAGAAGGCTGTGGGGGGCTATGAGCGAGGGGTACAGCCTGGCTGAGGGAGTGGTGTGAATGCAGAGCTGATACCCACCACACCCAGCAAGGCCAGGCCAGTTTTAAAACAGATAAAGTATTTCTGACCGTGGTAGGTAATAAACTTCTTGTTTGCTTCTACAGGAGGCTGTGGAGACAGGTAATATGAGCGAGAACAAAAGGGGTTAGACATATTCTTGGGCAGGTCTGTGAAAAGGAGTGGAAGGAGAAGGGCAGAGTTGAAGGCTCCATGTCCCTAACACAGCAGTGTGGATGATGAGGAACTACAAGGAGAGTGGCCTCCGGAGAGTGCCCAAATTTGTGTGCTGTCCCTAAAAGCCATCTCTTATTGCTGCCAGGAGATATCACTGTTCTGCTGGAGATGGACCATTTGTCTGACTCAGAATGGTGTTTCCTTCTGTTTCTGTAGAGAAACTCTTGGTATTTTCATGTTTGATAAACAGACAAAAACAATCTTCTAGAGGCCTATTTTTTTTCTGTAAATAAATATCCTCTAAAACTAAGGAGAAGCTTGAAAAATATAGATGAAAGTAGATTTAGATGCCTCCTCTTCTTTTGCTTTGTAAGAGTGAATGCCTGGGGGCACATTTAGCACTGACCTCCCACGGGTCTGTGACTCACCCAGGGCATTGCCCACGCAGATCATGCTGGACTGAAACGCTGCTGACCCTCTGACAAGTCACAAGGCATCCCAAGTCTCACGTCTTGGGAGTGGATGCTCTGACTGCTGAGCTGCTGGTTGAAAGGCAGGGAGGCCAGGAGGTGACACTGCTACCCCTGGTAAATCCTGGTTTACTGTACAAAAGCACATGGTGAGCACAGTCCATGTGTGTGCCCAGGGTCAGGCTGGTTGTAACCAGATTTTTTGGCAGGCATGTCATTCAGTCAAACCTTTAATCTATGTCTAAGTGGAATTCTTAATATGTATGTTTTCTCTCAGTGGAGAAACAGGAAGGAAACAAGAGTCTCCCCATGTTTAACACAGTGAATAAAGCCACAGGCTCAGAGATTTGGATCCACATTAATCTTCAGTTATTTTTGGCTCCCTCTCTAAGGAGGCAGCTGTGTAGCCCAAGGGAAAGTTCAGCCCACCTCAAGATCTTCCACTGCTGACAATCCAGGCAGCATGGGACGATGAAATCCCAATTTGGGCACTGCAGTGCCTGAAGCCAGTTGGGATTAATTCAGGTTCTTCCCATTTTTCCAGCTGGACCCTTTTTTTTCCTCACTGAAGGTACCTGGACTGCAGTCAGTCTTTGGATGCGATTGCTGGACGTGTGAAGGGGTCATTTAAGATGAGTCTTGTTTTAGGCTCCTCATTTGCTATGTGGTGGAGCAGGGGACTATGTTCTCTAGCATTTATATATTTTTTTGCCAGTAGTTCTCCATTTTATGATTCCTGTTGATTTGTTGGTGGGACAATCTGGCACGCCCTGGTAGCTGCAGTGTCCTGGGGGTGCACATTCTCCCTTCAATGCATACATACAGCTCTCCTTCACAATATACAATTTTAGAGTGATATAAAACTTGTTCTCATTCCTCGTCTGTATTTTGGAGACCTGATGCATAGTTTTACGTATATGGTATATATAAAAAGTTCCATAGTTGAAATTATGGATTCAAGGCACTTCTGTTAGCTGTGGGTTCCCTTTAGATGAGCTGGCAACAGGAAGAAGAAATAAATTTTATATAGCTGCAGATTTTAGTGGTAGTTCACACAGATGAGCCCTCACTTTTTTTTTTTTCCTTTTAATATTTTTTTTTATTATTATATTTTAAGTGTATAAAAAATTCTACCATTTCAACAGTAGCAAAATTGATGATGGGAACTTCCAGATCTGGACCTCCAGGACTGTGGAGGATGAAACTTTTCAAGGGTCTATGAACCTTATATTAAGGGAAAACCTTTATTTACTGCATAGTAATAATCTCCCATATGGAGGCAATACAAGGCTGTTCTGTGTCTATACTTCAGTGTCTCTGTGCAATGACCATTACCATGTCTTTTACCACAGAAAAGCCTTTCTCTTCCCAGGCAATGAGTCTTCACCTTCATTAAAGTTCATCATTTGTCTTCACATCATCCTCTGTGGTCACTGCACATGATATGAGCCTGTGGTTGGTGAGGGCTGTGTGGTACCTGCAGCTACCAAAGCCCAGGAGGCTTTTGGAAAGAATTGTGTTCAGTTTTCTGGGATGAGCAGTTCTCTTCCAAACACTGCACTTCTATCACCCCATCAACAATACTGGTCCATCAACAGTAAGGAATAAAGACTGGGTTTCTTCTTTTGTAATATGCACCTCTTGCAGAAAAATCAGGCTTTTATTTGGCTGTAATGAATGGTAGGAAGGCAGCAACAAAATGCAGGCACCTTGGCAGAAATGTTATTTTCTACAAGTTATTTCCTTGGCCCAAACTTGTCCCTATTGCTTGCAAAGCATGGTAACACCTGGGTGTGACAGGTGATAGTGGTGGAATAAATAGATATGAAGCAGGAAATACGGTTTGTGACATTCTTTGGAGCCAGCAGATGGTGTGGCTGATGCTGAGCGACCACAAACAGCTCTTTTAAAATGAAAACATGAAAGATTTGTTCTTTGTTTTCTTTATGTCTGGGTACTATTGAGCGTACTACCAGTAAAACTTCTTCCTGGATATATGAAGAGCCATTTTCTATCTATAGATTAAATCTGCATCCGCCCCTACTGCTCTGCCTCCAAATACTGCATGATGTCAAAATCATTATATAGATTATTCCTCTGACAGTTTAATTTAATGTAAGTAATATTATGCAGTGGGAATACATGTTCCAGAAGATAGCTTGTGATCTGTAAAAATTATTGCCACCCTAAAGAAAGGAAATCCACACATCTCTGAGCAAACCTGTGCAGTGTTCCTCTTTGCCATCCCTACACACTGTACCTCCTTTAATCTTTTCCTGCTTGGACCTTTCCAGCTCCTTTCTCTGGAACATCAAGATCCAGCTGTTCACACTCTGGGATGCACAGGCTGTTCACAGGAGCATCACTGAAGCATCCATTTCTTAAATTCACTCCATCTCATGCACTTCAGGATTAACTGTAAATTTTCCTGCATGCTTTCTGCTTGAGGTCCCCGTTTGTGGTGGGTGATGTACCAATATCACCCCAACATTGGGAGTGAGGTGCTTTATGTGATCCCAAAACTCACGAGGGTGAATGTGACCTCTTCCCTGTACTCTCTGGCATGGCCCAATTTGTCCTGCTCCTGCTGTTCTTGGTGTGCATCTACACACCAAGGAATAGATGAGGACTTGTTAATTTATTTGTTTGGCAGTTGTTATCTGGATCAGGAGCTATACTGGAAAAAAATACATTGATTAATTCCACGAGACATAATTTCACCCTCTTTCAAATCTCACTGTCTTTTTGCTTGGTTAATGTCAATGTGTTTTCACCTGGATTTGTAACTGATGTTTGAGGTTTAAAAAGTTTGCACTTTCTTGCTTGAAGCAAAGGTTAGAAACTCTTTAAGGACAACTCTGAATTTCAACTACTGCACCTGGTTTCTTTATGTTTCCCCTTAGAATTGAATTGACGTAGAGAAATCTCTGCTGCGTGTGTCTACTCACTGAATTTAGGAAAGTCCTGACATTTAGCCCATCTATTAGACCACGTGAAAACTGTAAAAGTTCATGGGCTAGGGGTCTGCTAATGTGGTTACCAGTCTGAATGCCAGCCTTCAGCTTGCTGGGGACTTCAAATGGCTCTTTGTGGATTAAAAATAGTTCATTTTGACTTCATTTCTGCAGCTGGCTTTTGAAGGTTGCCACACTTGACTTAGGAGTGGAGTAGTTTTTAAAAAAGAAAAAGTATCCTCTAGGAACACACATTGGATGTGACCTTGAAAGCTGGAGACTTGCTGATGGCTCCCATATCCAGTTTCTTTCAACAACGTGCTGTTTTCAAATGACTGATTTTTTTGACCAAAAGTGCATAACAACATTCTTGAAAGCACTGTGGTCAGATGGGACAACATGGAATTGTTTGTGGTAATTGAAGAGGAATGCTTAAAACCCCCCTGTTTATGTCTTGGTGTTCCATACAAGACCCAAATGATGACTAGTAGCAGGTATGATCCTTTTTCTCTAAAGGAGCTACTGATACTGGTGATGCATTTTTGATATCTTAAAAAGTAACATTAATACCCTTGATGCCGTTTTTCCTGCTTTAGCAAATTGTGCTCATATCACCTGTCTTAAACTCTAAGATGTCTAATTAATGAAATTTGTAGTAGGTTTGCTTCTTGCTGAGCTAAGCTTTCAGTTGAGTGATTTTAATTTCCAGTATTAAAGCTTGCATGTGTGGTTCCCTCTGCTGCTGTGTTTTCATTAACCTGCTTAAAGTACGTGTCAGGTAGAGGTGCTTTGCTGAAGGGTGATGGATTTACCTCATCCTACCAGATGGAGGAGGGTAGGAGTATCTCGACTTGGTTGACTGCCACCAGTGAGGTAAATGAGGAGGTGAGTAAGTGCATGGACACAATTTTCTCATCCAAAAGTCTTTGCAAGGAGCAGGGGATTTATCAGCGTACGTAGAAGTTCACGTGGTGAGATTGTCGTCGTACGCTGCAAAAGTGACAACAAAAGCCAACTGCTCGTGTCAGAGACTGCTTGATTTGTTTAAATCAGCATTTTTCACATGTTTGTACCAGTGCCACACCTTTAGGGGATTACACAGCACTGTCCCCTGGAGAGGAGTTTGTGGCCCTCTCAGCTGGGACTTGGTAGCTCCCTCTCAAGGCAGCACAAGGACGATGGCCAGCTACACTGCTGCACTGTTAGTTTGTTGGGACAGTGTGGAACCACAGCTTGAAATGGACTTCAACTCACTCCTTCTTCAATTAAAGAGAAGAAAGGAAAAGAAATTTATGTTTTAAACCAGTTTCAATCCAGTTTGCTTCTTGAGCTGAGCCAACAGCTTGTTTTATGTTTCCTTCCCTTTATTAACAATTTACTGATCCCGTACTAGTCCCTAGCCTCCATTTTCTGTTGTTCCTGCTGGTTGATGGGTTACTTTTATTAACTTTTGTTTAAGGCATGCATATGTGTTGCATATTCACCACAGATGCTTGAGGGTTTATTATGTTACCTCATTTTATGTCATGTACTCTGGGTATAGATCTGATTCTGCTGCCAGTCAGCGCACATCAGTGATTCACAAGTGAAATCTTCTGGAGAGGAACGTTATTACAGTCAGAAAGCCTTGAGTATTATTTTAGTACTATGGAGAAAAAAAAATCTTATTTCATTTGGTTCAGAATAATAATTCTTTAATTTTTTTTTGGAAAAGTGATGTTTTATAATTTAATACTCAAGGGCTCCATATTATGCTGCTAGGGAGAAAATACTTAAGGGGAGCTGGTACCAAAAGAACCCTAAAGGCTGCACAGCCTGCTGGAGAGTCAGGAGTGTGACTTCTTCCAGCTGAACCCCAGAGCCTGGTCTTCCTCCCGTGATGGGGATTCATTCCTTTTTTGGATGATAAATGCTTTGTCTAGCAACACTGGGCCCAAACAGCCAACTCTTCAGGTTAAAGCACTATCAGAATTTACACCAGTTGCTGCCACTGAGAGTGACTCTGAATCAAGTTCCCAGAGGGTACTGCAAGTATCTTTGGAGTAAAAAGTTTAGATAGTTGCAGAGCTGACTTGTCTGGACAATGTGTGGATCTGAAGTGTGTGCTTAGTTGTCTGACATCAGGAGGAACCTTCCTGTGCACCGAGACAGCTCTGTCAGCTGCTGGCCTTTGGAAATGAAGCACACACAGCAGACCCTTACCCAGGTTTAAGCTTGGAGGGTAATTCCAGGGTGCCCAGTAAGTGTTTCCAGAGAAAGACTTTGATAAAGTTGGTAGCTGCTGCTGTGTGCCTTTGGATGAAGCCACCTACTCACTGCACTTGCTCCTAAGCAGTAAACAGTTTTGCATATTCGACTTCAAACAGACTTCAAGGAGCTAGAAGCTTGTTTGCAGATCTGTGCAGGCAGGTTTGCTTTCCTTTGAGCTCCTGGGTCGTGGTTTCACATTTTTCAGTAGACAATTAGGCACCACATCCTGTTAAAGTAAGACTTCCTAGAGTATTACAAGATTTGCTCAGGAGGCCAACTGTATCCTGGGCTGCATCCCCAGCAGCAGGGCAGGGAGGGGATCCTGCCCCTCTGCCAGCTCTGGGGAGCCCCCCCTGCAGTGCTGGGGCAGCTCTGGAGTCCCCAGCACAGGACAG
>NW_008631520.1:50631-118039 GCF_000691845.1 Merops nubicus
ATAGTTGGGTGGGGTCAGCTGAGAGGAGAAGGATCCAGAGGGACCTTCTGATGGCCTGCCAGTACTTTGAGAGGGCCAATGAGAAAGATGGGGACAATCTTTTTGGCAAGGCCTGTAGCAACAGGACAAGTGGGGATGGTTTTGAACTAAAAGAGGGAGATTCAGACTAGATAGAAAGAAGACATTTTTTATTATGAGGGTGGTGAAACCCTCGATAGGTTGCCCAGAGAGGTAGTAGGAGCCCCATCCCTGGAACCATTCCAGGTGAGGTTGGATGGAGCTCTGAGCACCCTGCTCTAGCTGCAGATGTCCCTGCTCCCTGCAGGGGGGTTGGACTAGATGGCCTTGAAAGGTCCCTTCCAAATCAAACCCTTTAATAATTCATTTTCATAAGAGAGGATGGGGAGAGCTGAGGAGCACTGAAGCTGGGAAAGCAACTCTTCTGGTCTTCTTCTGGATGGTTCATTTGAGAAGCTGGCTTGTGCACTACAGTTTCTCAGCTCTGGTCTGGAACACATTAGAAATACTGCACAAGGAGTGCTCAGCTTTAGTGCTGTAAGCAAGAGTTTCATGGACTAGGATGTGGCTTGCAGGAGTCTTAGGTTTTATTCCAATGAGAGCAGCAAGTGAAGTGTCCTGCATGCCTTGTTGGTCACACCATCATTTTCCAACCCCTTGTGTTGCTGCCACTCAGTTTTCACACCTGCCCCCAGCATGTCCATTTGAAAACATCTGCAAACAACAATAGACCTAAGGTTCTTCAGGGATGGAGTTTAAATATCTCACAGAGATAAGGCAGTCCAGTACACTGGTATGGGAGGTCTGTATGGTTTGGTCTTAAAAAAAAAATTGCAAAGGCTACACCAAAGATTAAGTTAAATAAGTTTGTTGCCTTCTTTTGTATTAATGTAATTAAAATCAGAGAGAGGTTACAGCTTACAAAACTGGGATCCTTCTTACAATTTTGAGCCTGTTAACACACAGGCAAAACACCTATTTGTCTGGCCCAACCTGAGGAAATAACCAGCACAAAATCCTACTAGGAAGGCTCTCTTTGGTAGCAATCTTACATTTGACACATGAAAATGCACTCAAATATATATATTGGAAAATTAGACCTGCAAATTTCATTGTTTAACTGAAATGTAGTACATTAAATTTCTTGAACTAGTCACTGGAATATTTGCAAGTAAACTAAAAATGTATTAATTCTCCCATGTGTCTGCAGAAGCAGGGAGGGTTTTCTGGTGTGAGGTTTGACAGGTCCTACCATTTATTATTTTGGGTTCAAAAAGTGTTTTGTGCTTCCTTCTTCTCCTTCCTTCTTTCCTTCCCTCTCTTCAAGCCATAACTTGTGATGTCTATAATTTACTCAGGCAGTAACCTCAGAATAGCTCACAACAGCAGATACAATCAAGCTGATTATTTGTACAGAATTCCTTCTCTCTGAGCTTGTGTAACCTATTTCCAGTGGAAAGCATAAAAAGCCTTCCCCTTCCTCTGGTCCTCTTCGCACACTCGCGAGATGAAACGTTGCAGCAAAATGTTGTTTCTCAGCTCTGATTAAAAGCATGAGTCACAGTTTGTCAGGTTCCTGGGTTAGAATTGCTCAGACTTTTGCTGCATCCTTTTCAGGACACGTTATAAGGGAGAGTGAAGCTTCCAGAGTGAAGTCAGAGCTGGTGAAAAGAGGGAGTTTCCTCTTCTTTCTGGCCAAACGTATAGACAAGAAATGACTTCTAGGAGACTTTGGATACCTATAAATCAGTGCCACAAAAGAGTCCCAGGAGAAGGTGCTGCTTTGAAATGAGTGACAACGACTGATACCAACTGGGTGTCTGAGCCACTTCCTGGCTTTGCAGTGAATTCACTGGGCTTTGAGAGCTTGGGGCAATTGAATTGTGAGCTAAGGTTTGAAATACTGCACCGAATTTCTTCAACACTTAGGTATAGGCTGAGATTTCACACAGCATAAAATTGTGCTGAATCCAGTTTCTGCCAAGATCCATAAGGAAACTTATTAATATTTTGTGTTTTTACGGTAGATGCAGTACAGGCAGCCAGGTCTAAGCACTGTTGTATTGGCACAGCAGACCCCAGATCACTCTTTCATACTCAGGGGTAGCAGTTCCTTTATGGCAGTGTGTTCATCACCATTCAAATGCACTATTTGCAGAGTCCATGTGTAATATGCTCCCCATCCTCTGTTCAGAACACACATTTGGCTAAAAAATATCAAGACAAACCCCATTTGAGCAAAATACAGGAAAACAGTGCTGCTCAACACTGGTGCTGGGGAAAGAAGTGCCTCATGGTGGAGGGAACAGTAATGAAAATGGGATGGTGCATGAAAAAGAAATGCCATTTCCAACCTCCTTCCTTCCTGCTAGCAGCATCATGTGTGTCTGAGTGAATGCCTGGAAATCAAACCAAATCATTATTGTAAGGCTATTTCCAGACCTTGCACCACTATAGACCTTATCTGCTCAGGCTGTTAGGCCGAGCAGTCTGATGTGAAGAGAGATGAATGCTCCTGAAGAGTCTGTTGAGGAAGATCTCCGTGTGCAGTGCAGGGCTGCATGCTGCAGGAGGGGAAGGGGTGTAGACACAGAGCCAAACCTTTTCTCAAATTGTGGGCACCTCACTGAGTTGCTTAGAGCTGTCTGTGCACTCTTGATACTGGCTCTTTTTAAAGTTTTAGTGCTTACCTTTTTTACTTTAACATTTTTGTATAGTCTCCTGCTTGTACTCACACAGACATGCATGCACACAGAATTTTAGCTTCTGGGCAGATGGTCACAACTGACACAGAGAAAAATGATAATCCAAGACTTGATAAACATTTAAAGCCATGGGAACCCAAAAGCAATAATCATCCTTTTAGGAAGTGCTGAGGACTGAGTTATTATGGTGGCAGATGCTTCATACATATAAATCAAATATTTACCAAGGAGTGAACTGATTGCTGCTGAGCCTGTCTTTTGAAAATCAAGGTAGCATGTGGGAAGGAAACACATCAAGGCATGAATGAAAGTAGTAGATACTTCCTTGGTCTGCACAGGTCATACTAAGATGACTTAATTTATTTTTGACTAATTTATCACACTGCATTGTATTTATCTGAGGAAGGACACTGCTCTGGCAAAGACAAATCTGGTCCTGAAGGACAGTGGTGTAAGAGCTTCTTGATTCCAAGATGATTTAATTGTAGCCTCTTTTATTATTAAAATGCCTCTCCAGGGTAATTTTTTTGTAATGCTGTGGCATATACAATATGCTGTTTCAATTCCTCTTGGGTGTGAGCTTGATAAGTAATTTCACAAGCCACTTGTGGAAAGTTCCAAAATCATTTCATATCAGAGGTGTAGTTATTGTACTTGAAAGCCCTTCAAGACATGGCCTGATGTTTTTCCCTGTGTAGAAGTTCCCCTCTTCCCACTACCTTGCAGACATAACTCTTTGACAGTGTGTGAAAGCACACTCATTTTCACGAGGTGAACCAGTGTGATGAAGATGAAGCTGTGATGCTGGGAGAGGACACTCAAAGTTGCTGTTCTGGAGGTTCTTGTGTAGGATTTGGCTGAGAATTTTCTACGTGTTTTCTTTGGCTTTGGACATGCAGGTGAAGAGTGACCCAGACACTGATGGTGAGCAAAAATGAGCTCAGGCCTGTAAGGAAGGTGTCTGGGCAGTACCCTTGGCCAAATCCAAACTTTACCAAGAAGCCAGGAGAGGGAGATGAGTGATGGTGATTCCCTTGGGGATGATTTGCTCCCTCATCCTTCCCAGGCACCAGTCACATGGGAACTGTTATGGCAGCAGTTTCACTGAGCTCCTCTGCTGCTCTTGTCTGTCTTCAGCACTTCAGTTTATTCTGACATCCATCCACTGGTGGTGGTGGCAATGGGAAAAAAGGTTAGATGAGAGTGTGAACAAAGTGCTGCTGAAATCTGATCAATGGATCTAATTTAAAAGAGAACTGTGGAATTGGCTCATGTAAGGATTTTAGGAATATCACTTGTTCTTCCAGTGCAGGATTTATCTTGGGGTGTCACTTAGCAGATTTGTAGCTATTGATAACTTGTGATGTTGTCAGTGAAAAGCCACAAGTGGTGAATGCTGAGGGCAAAGTGTAGCCTGGAAACTCTTTGTGATCTTCCAGCAGTGCTTTGGGGAAGTCAGTCTGAGGAACAGCACCTTGTAGATGCAGGAGGAACACTGTGATTTTTAGCTAAGATGCTGCAGACTTTAAGACAGCTGTTGAAAGTGTAGTGGTGGAAATCTTTGATCTTCAAGTCAGTGGGTTTCTTTTCAGAATGAGAACCACAGCATTGATAACAAAAGGCAAAAAGGAGACTGTGAACCTTGTGCTACCAAGAAAGTCTTTTTCTTTCCAGTGAGGGTCATTTGCAGCGTTCAGGGTTTCGTGTGTATTCGTGTTCTTTGCAATGTTAGTTGGTCTGTTTCAGGATATTTTACAGCATTTTTCAGAACGAGAACCAGAGCATTGAGAGGGTGATAACAAAAGGCAAAAAGGAGACTGTGAACCTTGTGCTACCAAGAAAGTCTTTTTCTTTCCAGTGAGGGTCATTTGCAGCGTTCAGGGTTTCGTGTGTATTCGTGTTCTTTGCAATGTTAGTTGGTCTGTTTCAAGATATTTTACAGCATGAAAATGAGAAGAGGGACCAGCAGTACTAACCCTGTGTCAGCTCTCTGAATACCTGCTGGCAGTGGTGATCAAACCTCTCATCATCTTCTGTCTGAACGGGCATGTGCCTGGGGCAAGGTGTGGAACTGGGCTGGCCACTAGACAAGTGACAGATGCTCTCTGTTCAGCCCTCTCCCTTCACAAAGGGGCAGAGGAAGGGAAGAAGGGAGAGAGACCTATGGATTAGGAAAGAAAACTAAAACAGCTTTGATGAAAATAGTAATACTAAAATGGAATATATACAAATATAGACAAAACCTGAACATGGAGCATTACCACTGCTGGGGGCAGAGTGTGCAAAAATCTGCCCTTAACTTCAGAAAGTGAAGTTAGAAGAGACTGAGCTGAGAAGTAAAACCACTGAACAGAATTAATTGTGCTCTAACTCAAACCAGGACAGCCTGTGAAACCTTCTGGTCGAAGGAGCCACCGTTCTCTGCTTTTCCAGCAGAGGAGGAGGATTTAGGTTCCCAGCAGGGAGGGTATGAGCTGGCTTTGAACCTTCTGCCCTGTGTGTCCTGAGGTGTGCCTGCCAGTGACCTGCCTTGGGATGGGGCCACCCTGAACCTTCCTTGTGACAAACCCTTCTGCAGTACTGGTTCTCTGGTGTGCTGAACCTCTTTGGTTGGGAAGTCTCTGGAGTCTGCACAGCTACATCCATATATATGTTTTCTTGCTGTGAGATTTTTCTGTAATTTTTTTGTTTATTACAAACAGTCCAGGTTTAAGCATGGTAAGAGTTCATCAGGTTTAAGCGTGGTAAGAGTTCATCGTGGCAGAAAGTCTACTTGCAGCTCCAGAGGATGGGGAACATGTTGTTGGGGAACAATGAAGTGCCTAAACCTGCCTGCAAGCTCAGAAAACTCTGATTTTTGTCACAGGCAAAAGGTACTTCAGGTTCTGAGGGCAAGCCTTTCCTCCTTCTAGCAGGAGACAACTTATGAACAGAGAGGAAGCCCCAAAGCCCTTAGGCTGTTCAAGGGGGCTCAGCCTTGGTCTTCAAGGGACACCTTTGAAACCTTTGGAACTGTCTCTCCTGTAAAGTAAAGAGCTATTTGCACTGAATAAGAATGTACTAATTTCTTGCCTCTCCTCCTCCCAGAGGAAACCTGTTACCCTTTTTTCCCCTTCTCTGCAGGGTGGGTTGCCCTGAGCTGGTTGTCCTTGCCTGAGGGTGTCAGCCCAAGACCTCCCTGTGCAGAAGCAGGAGCAGGGCACAGGACTTGGCATAGGTTGCTGGGTCTGGCCTGCAGTGCTACAGATAACCCTTACATAACCTAGGGAACCTTCATCTTCAAATGAGGGGGGGGTTTTCTTCTGTGATGCACTAGTTGGGAAGCTTTTTTCTGGAGGCTCAGTTCTCTGGTGGTTAGAAAACATAACCTGGGGAACCTTCATCTTCAGACAAGTGAGGTGGGGTTTTTCTTCTGTGATGCACTAGTTGGGAAGCTTTTTTCTGGAGGCTCAGTTCTCTGGTGGTTAGAAATCTTCCAGCTTCCAAGTTGTATTCAGGACCAGTTTATTTCCATTTAGTCTTGCATCAAGAGTCTTCATTCAATGGTTGGTTGTTTTTTTTTCCCCTGGTGTTTGCCTCTGATAACTATAGAGAACAACAGCTTTTTAGCCTCCTTTTGCTCCATGGAAGCAGGTGATTCCTTCAGGTTTGCCTGAGCAAGGACAAGTAGGGAAGAGAGACCAGATGTGGCAGTGGAGACTCCTGTGAAGATTAACTTGCCTCACAAACTTGTCTTGCTTTTTGTCATGTCCTTGCTCACATTGCAGTTCTCTGTTCCAGTGCCCATTTTTTCAAAACATTGAAACTGAGGCCTTCGTAAACTCCAAATATGTTGGGTCTACATCTAAATCTACATCTGCAGGATCACAGAAAATGGATTCAGGAAGAAAGAGGCCAAGTTAGTCAGCCATGACCCAGTGTGATAAGTAGATGTGGCTTTTTATTCTGCTTCCCTTTTCTTTAATATTCTTTCCTCTGAGCTCTGATGGCTGGCACACTGCTGAGATCAGACTAACGAGCTTCTGCTTTGTGAATCACTTCAGCAAAAGGTCCCTGTATGTTGTAGGTCCCTGCTACCAGGCAGACCCTCCTCTGAGGGTGATGTTCTGGGATCCCTGCTTCCAGAGCAGTATTGTCTTGCAATTTGCATTTTCTGCTTCCACTTCCACCCACATCCAGTGCATGATATCCATGGAAAAATAAAGGAAATATTAATTTGACTGCGGGGTTTGGGATGGAAAGGGATCTACATCATGTCCCAAAAATAACACTTGCCACTTGAGCAGAAGTCTGCTGGACCTGGTTAGTTAAATAGCCCTGACTTGGCCATCTGAGCAGTATGGTCTTGCAATTTGCATTTTGCTTCCACTTTCTGCTTCCACTTCCACCCATGTCCAGTGCATGGTATCCATGGAACAATAAAGGAAATATTAATTTAACTGGGGGGTTTGGGATGGAAAGGGATCTACATCATGTCCCAAAAATAGCATTTGCCACTTGAGCAGAAGTCTGCTGGACCTGGTTAGTTAAATAGCCCTGACTTGGCCATCTCTGCCAGCCCCAGGCAAGTGAAGTGATCAGAGGTGGCTACCTAGCTTCCTCAGGAGACAGTGGATGAGGAGAAGGGAAGGAATAGCACTTGGGCTCCCTGGCATCAAAACCCACTGGCAGTCCAAGAAAGCAATAGGAAAATCTTCCCCCTGTACAGCAGCTGGGCAGATTTTAACACAAAGAAACACCAAAAGAAAACAAACAAAACCCCAAAACCACATAAACAACAAACCGTAAACAAAAAGGAGGAAAAAGTGGAGATGTGGTTTATAAATTACTTCCATACTCTTTGAAGTCAATCAGATACAGTGGTATAGGCATAGATTTTCCAGGACAGAATCACTGCTTCGTTTCCTAACTCCACAAGGGATAATATATGATGCACAATAATTTCCTTCTTTGCTCTTTGTGATTTGTATATCAAAATCTGGGATTTTGATGTTATATTATATATTTGTATATCAAATCTGGGATCAAATGTAGCCCTTCATGGTGCAGGGGGCAGCACTGGCCTGTGCAATAAAACTGACTTTGTGGCTGAGAGGCAGGCGAGCAAAAACCCTCCCACTTCCACCTCTCAAACCTCTCAGTAGTGATTAAAAAAACCCTTGAGACAACTTTGATCTTGTTTTGGATAAACTTCAGTATTTATTCCTTCCCTCCCCATCTGAAGGTGTGAAGGATGACCTGGAGCAGGAAACTCTGTAAGAAAGTTGTGTTAGGGGCTTTAGGTCCTCAGAATGGTCGACTGACCTCACTGGGGGTTTATGGGTGAAAAAGGAAAACTAGAAAGCCACTGCTTGTTTAATACTCTAATTAGATATTTCTTTTAAGTCATTAATTGCTTGGACTACTTCTCACATCTCACCTCTTTTGCCAAAACCTTTCTTAGCTCTTTTCAAGCTCTCCTTATTTTTTTCTGCAAAGCATTTTTTGAAGCTCCTCTCCCCTTAGCTGTCACTCCCCCCTCATGCCTCCTAAATGGTCATGTGTGGTGATACAGGTTTTAAGGCTTTCTAGGGCTCCAGGGGTCATTAAAGAAAAACAGACTTTAAAAAAAATGCCCTTCTAGAGTGACAGTGCTTTTGTCAAAGCTGCAATGCTCTGAGTGCAATCAGGACTTTTGTGGAGCTATTGCAATGCCCTGGTTTAAGTAGCAGCTTCAGGTGCCATCAGCATGGAAATGTTCTCATTTTGGTAAGCTTCCCAGGTTGAAGAAAGTTTCTGCAAGTTTTCTGACATCTGCCTTCACAGAAACTGAGAAAAGTTTAAATGAACAGCACCTTTTCCACCAGTTTAATCGATTGTAACGTCTCTAAATAAATTTTGTTTGTTTATTAGATGAAAAGCTGAAATTTGCATTCCCCTGGTTGAAATCCTCCATAGTCCTGGTGGCAGTCTGAGACTGAACCTGCTGTTAGGATGCAGGGAATGTAGCAGTAGTCTTAAATATCTTATCTATATCTATCTGTCTCTGTGTATATATCTAATTCACTGGGTTTGAAACTTTTTGGAAGTGCAGTCTCCCCTGGTCCAGCTGCTCCTTGCTGACAGGGAAGCTAAAACTGTCTGTAATTGCAGGATGCAGCAGAAATCAGAGTTCCCCAGCCCTGAGGGAGCTGGGCTGTAATTACAGACAGTTCCTGGTCCCTCGGATTGCTGCTCCTCGGCCAGCTTTAACCCTTGCAGCCCTGTCTTCCAGCCCTCCCTTGGGGTGGTATTCATGGCTCCACAGCCATGGCGTGAGTCAGTCACCATCATGCCCTAAATGCAGAAAAAAACAGATTAAATTTCACTTGCAAAGTGCAGTTTGAGAAGCACTTGATCTAGTTTGATAAAAGTAGGAAGTGGAATTGCAACAAAAATCTTTCACGAGGCTTAGGACCTTATAATGCTCCTGACTAAATGGGACAGGGGCATCTGAGCTTTGATGGCAGCTACTTGCTCTCCAAAACGCCTAATATTTTGATGAATATTAATGCTTTTTTTTTCAGCAGCCAGAAGCTGAATCAGGTACAAGCAATTCTGTTCACTACCATCTATTTTGTAGTGAAGTGTGACAGACTTAATTATGCTGTTAGATGAATTCTCTGATTTATTCGCTTTCTGAGTCTCGGGATTTTTTTCTTCATTAACTCTTCATAGACTTAGCACAGTGGTTACCTGTCTCAGAGCTCAACCTTCTCAAGTTATGCTTTGCTTAGGACAGACTGCTGTAATGCAGATTTGTTTTTGGTTTTTGGTTGTTTTCCAAAATGCATATGAGTCAGCTGCAATGTCTAAATATTTCCCAATCGCACTCTTAAATTTCAACAGAAAGAATAAATAGGAAAAATGCAATTCACTGATTCTGCTGATCCCCTTTCCCTCCTTCTAAGCCCTTCCCAAACAAAAAAAAAAAGGTACAAATAATTGTTCTTAACTGAAATGAGCAAGAAACTTTTTTTTTTACTGCCAGGATAAAGACTGAGAAAAATCTGCCCAGCTTATTTTGGCATTAGGAGAACTAGCAGAAATGTCAGTGTTTTACAAACTGTTTGAACATCGTATTAGCATAATATTTTGGAATATGGGACTGGCAGACTCATCACAGTTGTTTGTGATAACTGAGGTTCAGAGATCCAAGCTCAGAGGTGCAATAATAAAAGCAAAGACAAATACACTGCTGTGGGTTTGGTTGGGGGCATTAGTGGTAAGAGAATGAAATATACTTGGGATTATTTATGCATGGACAGACCTATGAATATATTGTAGCCCTGCTAATTATAGAACTTCTTATAATGCTCCAAGCTTTCATTCTGTCAAATGAGATTAATTGATGGGAGAAAATGAGTGTTCACACAGGCAGTAAGGAGGACTAGCAAGAGGTGACATTTCAGCGCCGTGCCAGCACGGAGCATCTTCTGCTGCAGTCCACCAAAGACCTCAGGAATGGTGCTGCTTGGAATCATCTCTCTGGTTTGCTCCTCACTGATGTGTTCTTTCTGTCAGGCTGCTGCCTTGGAAGCATTTTTGGATGTGTTTCAGTGGGCCTTTCAGATGTTGTTGCTGTAGCCACTTAGCTCTGGTGGAGCCTCTGAGGAGGACTCTGAGCTTGCCCACTCTTTGCTTTGTAGGTGTCTTTAAGGAAAGTTGTTGTTGGGGAGTTTAATCCGAGGACAGAGCCTAGTTTACCACCACGTGGCACATCTGTGATGGCTCTGCCCATTCTGCATTGGACCTGTGCATGAAATACCAGTCCCAGCACCCTGAGAAAGGCAGAGCTCCTCATGCACACCCTGCTGTTGTCTGGTTTGCAGTGATGCCCACCCTCCTGGAGGCACGTTGTGGGTGCACCATCCACAGCTGCCTGTTAACACCTCCCTGATGTGCTGGCAGCATCCTCCTGCAGAGCAGTGCACTTAGGAAGGAAGAAGTACCTGTAGTGAGGATCTTTCTTGCACAGGGCTCAACCAGAAGGCTTTTAGCATGAATGCAAGTATGGTCCTGGACTGAGGAAGGTGGGGTAGAGAGGGTGAAGCCCCCATTTGCCCAAATCTATGTGCTGTGTTGAAGGAGGAGGCTGCTGGAGGGCTTATTTGGCCTGCCTGCGACCTCTGCATTGCTTTTCACCCTTGGCTGTCACTGTCACAGACAGCTGACCTGGAAGGGGAGAGTGCAAAAGCTGTCCAGGGCAGGTGTCCTGGCTGGGCAATGGGTGTCTCCACAGACAGGTGGGCTTTTGTTCACCTCAGCATTGCTCTGCTTTGAGGTGGAGAGATGGTGCCATTCCTGCCCTTCAGAGCTGGACTCTGCCCGTGATTCGTTGCCTCTGTGCAGCAGCACAAGTGCTAGAGCTGACACAGTGCTGCTTGCCCAGCCTATAAACATCATCCTTTTGGAAGCTGCTCCTGCTTCACAGTTTAAGGACAAGGCAAGATGCTGTGTGTCCATGGGAGATACTTATGGGACAAGTTCATGACATTTTACAACCACAGCCATTGCCCTGGTGTTTGCTATCTTGCTGGCACCTATCACAAAACAATCCTTGAATGTGTCCCAGCTTGGCTCAGCTGCTTGCTGGTTGTATTTGAGGGTCTCCTCAATTGCAGAGAGCTGGAGATGGTTTACAACTGCAGCACCACTTATATCTGGGTAACTCCTTAGGAACTGCTCCTAGGAAAGGTTTTAAACTGCTTGGAGCCGTGGTTGGTGCAATTTAGCACCTAGCAATGGGAGGGATAACATCCATGGAACAACCAGCTTGCTGAGAATGAACGTCAAGTACTTCAGTACCCTTTACCTTGGGCAGGAGCAGCATCCTCAGATGGGCTCCCAATTCCTCTGTGGCTGCCTTTAGACTTTCCATTTGCTTCCACAGGCTCCAACACTGGTGCCACTCTTGCCAGTGCTCTTTCCTCTCCCAGTTTGTACTTTCATTTCACCTGGTTTCCTTCAAACACTCTGAGCCATAATTCCTGCAAATACCATTGCTGTCCAGCCCTCAGTTTCCTCCCTAGCTGGGTCGCAGTGGCATTTTTGTCTGCATTCTCCTCTCTCACTCTGAGCCTTATCTCTGCCCATAATTCCTCCAAATACCATTGCTGTGCCATCGTGCCAGTCCAGCCCTCAGTTTCCTCCCTAGCTGGGTCACAGTGGCATTTTTATCTGCATTCTCCTCTCTCAGCTCACCAGTTTTGCTTTTACAGTTAAATACCATAGCTTTTGATCTCCAAGACCCTTAGAGGAGAAAATACAATGAGAAGAAAGGCTGTGCACCACTCAAGGCTGGGGGGATATCTGAATTCTCCTGTGTCACCTTTTTAACAGGATCCACTCAATACTAGTTTTCTTCTGCAAACCTGTGGAGGTGTCCTAGCCCAGCACAGGACCTCATCATTCCCTTGTTGCTTCTCTCCACCTTGTTGGGTTTGCCTGCCCAGTATCTCTTCCCTGTATGTCTCTCTTTGTGACACTGGTTCATAATTTTTCAGTATTTCTGCAATCTATAGCAACTTTCCTGTAATTCTCAGTGTCATCCCTCTCTATTTGCCTTTAGGTATCAGCTCAAAATGATTTTTTTTTTTTTGCTTTCCTTCATTATTTTTTTCTTCTGTCACTTTGTATGTGTTCTTTCTGGCATTACCTGCTGTTTTAAATGCATAAGTTGCATAGTAAATAATAACATGGTGAAGGTGAAAGAGTGCCTGGGTTCTGCTAATCTTGACTGGCTGATTGCTGCTGAGGAGAAGAATGAGTCACTGGTTAAATAGATCACGTATGGGTAAGGTGCAGACATGCAGGTTACACCAGCACCAGATTGTTGTTGGCTTCTGTTTTACTCTTCAGCTGGGGCTGATCTGTTTATTGTTTCAAGGGAAAATGTTATTTAAAACGTGTCTGGGTTGTGGCATGTTGGTAATACATCTCTGTTCCGATGATGATTCCTGGTAATAAATGAAACTTCATGGGAAAAGCTCCTGACTAAGGCTGAATGGGAAAAATGCAATTCTGTGCAGCCAGCAATAGAGCTGAAAGAGGTACACAGGAAAAAAATGAAATGTAATTGGGGGTTTTTGTTCTGCTAGCTGCTTTGTGTAACTGTGGTAGGCCACGCAGCCATGAGGTTGGATACCTGCCTCTGGTTTTCACATGAGGTGGCTCTTTAAAAACACTTAAACCCCATAGGAGCTAAGGGTGAGGGACCTCTTCCTCCTACAGCAAAACAGAAATCTCAGCCTCTCTGTGTTGATTTGGGCAAATACTAAACACTACAAAGGGTTTGCTTAAAGGGGAGGAGTTGCATTTGGGAAGTCTAATATCAAATGCATGTTAGCAAAATGGTGCAGAAATAATGAAGGACGATGACACCTTGTTCTTACAATCTCCTCCTCATCAGTGGAACTCCTTCCTGGTAATGTTGGGCTGGTTCTCAGGTGGAAACACTGGGATAAGGAGTAGGGAAATGGTTACCTGTCACCTCTGAAGCATGTGACCGAGCTTCTGGATCTTGCTGGTGAATCAGTAAGACTGGGTCATCTTACTGACAAGGTCAGCAGTGCCATGAAGTTGGCAGAACTCTAATAGTGTCAGCTTTGGTTGAGTATAGGCTCTTCTCTTCCCATCAGACTTTTTATAGAGCTGGGTCTAATCTCACCAGAATTAAAATGAACCCTGGCTCTTTTTCTACTTTGGAAGAACAGTTTAAGGATTTGTGGGTTTACCTCAAAACCTTTTTTAATTCTCCTCTGCTGGTGAAATCTGCCTTTTGCATTAATGTTTTACTTTGCCTGGCTGGATTTTCAGGTAGTCAAGTTACATGACTACGAAGTGATTCAAGCCCTTTTAACAGGGGTTTGCTCGATGAGCCTGATGAATGTATCCTTCACATTTCCATAAGCTACTCACAGAGTGTTGGTGTGGGGACTTGCACAACTAGAATTGGAAGTCATCACCAGCGAGTGTGTTTTCACCAGAGCCTGTCTTCCCTCCCGTGGCAAAGTCCTCTGTTGCAGGCTCTGCTTCTCAAGAGGCAACTTTTGCAATCCATGGCAAAATGTGTTAAGGCCAGGACAACGTTTTGACAGGTATTCTTCTTCTGCTCTAGTGGCTTTGGCTGAAAGCACCCGTCAATAATGAAGAGGGGCGTGCAGGGCTCTCAGCAGTCTGAGAAGTGATTGCTCAGGGTCAGTGCCACGAAGGAAATCCCTGTCCTTCCTCCTGCCCAGGGCAGGAGCCCTGCAGGTCTGGAGAGGGATGCCCCCATGTTTGGGTCCCTGCTGTGCCTGGGGTCAGTATCCTATTGCAGAGCTGGGTTTTACCCTCCCCTGTGCACACCTCTTGAGCTCGGTCCCTAGGTCCTGTTTCAAGCCTCGGGCATTATGAATAATATATCCTCCTTTAATGCATTGTTTGTGGTTCCTCTTGAAAGGCATCGATACTTTCATGACTGACGTGTTGGGCTTGCTCTCTCTTCAGCGTACGGATTTCCCCTGCTGGGTTTTGGGGGGGTTTAGGCATCACTTGCTGATGAATGGATTGCAGGAGTGGGTTTTGCCCCGGCTGAAGCCTGGCAGCCCGTGCCGCGCGTCGCTCTCTCCGGAAGGCAGCCTGGCTGCAGTGAAGCAGATGGCTCTTTGCCAGCAGCGAGTCGCTCACTTTCTGTAATTTACCCTTCCTTTCTCTTTTTTTTTTTTTTTTTCCAAATGGTTTGGCTTGGTTGGGTTTTTAATCAGAGGCAGCCTTTCTCCAATAGCCCGTTCTCCCTCGCACGCCCGTGTTTGTGTGTGTGTGCTGGAGAGAGGGAGGCAGAGAGAGGAGCTGTGCCTGGGCTATGCTGACAGACGACTTTTTCCTCAGTTGTCAGGTTTCGAGCCTGTCGGCAGCACTGCTGGTAAGTGGAAAAAAACCCAATTCATTCCAAGAAAGGGGGGGAGTGAGGCTGAACTGCTGGGGAGCAGCTCGGAGGGACTGTGAGCGGCGGTCTCGTAGGCAGTGCCCAGCCCTGGAGCCCGTTCGGCTGCCCGTGCAGACAGCTCACTTGTCAGCAAGGGATTTGCCTCCCCTCCTCCCTTGAGAAAGCTCCTTCAGCTGGTATTACGGATCGCAGCCTTGGCTTATTGTGGAAAAAAAAAACACAACCCAAAAACCATGGGAAAAAAGGAAAAACCCGGCGTGGAGCTGAGCCTGTAATCCCCCGGGTGAGCCGGAGGATGGTGACATGCTGGCACGGCTGCCCCCCGTGCCGTACACCTGAGCGCTCTCGGGCTGCCCACGCGGGGAGGGGGGAGAAGTGGCTGCCAAAAAATGTTGGCTGCTCCCGGGCAGCGTTAAAGGTGGAGCGTGTGCATGTGTGGGGGGCAGCATCCGTCCTCGCCGAGCCCTAACCAGAGCCCTAACCTGCAGCTATGGAGTCGCCCACTAAGGAAATCGAAGAATTTGAGAGCAACTCTCTGAAATACCTACAGCCAGAGCAAATAGAGAAAATCTGGCTTCGTCTCCGAGGCTTGTAAGTAGTACTCTTTTTTTTTTTTTTCATATCCTTCTCCCCCATTTCCTCCCATTGTCAAAATTATTGTAGCACTTTCTTTTTCTTTTCTTGCCGGCACCTTCAGAATTTCCCAGGAGTTTCCACACCTGTTCTCCATAAATGCAGTGACTTAATCCTAGCAAAACATCCATTTGCTTCCTTAAATTGACCTGCTTGTTACATTGAACAAATATTTTCCAGTGGGAATGTAGAACTGGCATTAATGAGGCATTGTAAGATAGGAGTGGTTACTGAGATGCTAATTGCTTTAGCTGCTGTACTAGAAAAGTTTTGTTATAGCCTGAATGGTACTTAATTGGATCCTCTGTTTTCAATAACCTTACACTTAGATGCAACGTACAGAAGACTTTTCCCCCCCCCCCGTAAATGCACAATGCTTCTAGCACTGATGTGGTTAATAAGGACAAAATAGGCAGAGAAGGTACAATTGGAAAAATGTTCCTAACAGCATTTGTAATGGCAGCGAATTCGTGTTCCACAGATTGCATTGTAATTATTCATTTATACATTAAGCCTGACTTGCCATGAAATGATGGGACTCTGCCTCCAGAGTAAAAAAATACCTGTGCTTAAAGAAGAACTTGACACTGCAGCAGAGTAAAAGTTTATAGGCTGTAGAGTTTGTGTGGCTTGTTTAGAATCAATGCCCGGCGTCTTTTTCAGGTCCTCTGTGTAAAATACTGTCTACCAGCCATAAGATCCATTACAGGCAGCAAAGCATTTATTTGCCCATCAGTGTTTGGCCAAGGCAGAGAGGAGCATTATCATCTTAAGCTGCATCCCTCCCTGTGTTCAGAACTGTTGTTTTTTATTTCAGCCTCACATGTTAGAGTTATTAAAATTTCAGCCCTCAAGGGAAAAGGGGTGGAGGGAAGGGAGCAAGGAGGCTAGAAAACAACAGAACCAAGAAAACATAGAAAGAGTAGGCTAATAACTGAAAACAAATGGGTCCAACTTAAACTTCTTGTTCTGTGAGTGTTATTTTGTGTGAGCAGTGATGGCATATTTGGTAAAGCATATCAAAAACTTTCTGTAGGACTCCAAGCAGTCTAAGAGACATGCATGAATATGTATTTCTTTCAAGGCATCGCTCCAGGGAGGCTGTTTTGTGAAGGAACTTAATCAAAGTAAATGACAGCTGTCTTGTAATCCTTCCAAAGAGAAAAGCCACACAAAACAAACTCTTGTTTTCAAGTCTGTGCCATGCTGTAGTATTAGGAGTCCTTGAATTTCTGTCTAATACAGAATTTAGGAGTGTGCTGATTCAGATGCCACATGAAGTTCATAGCTGGTTTTTCAGCAGCACTGTAGTTCAGGGTCTCTCCTGCTGTTAGTACAAGGCAGTGTCTGCACATTATACATCAAGCTCTCGGCTCTTCTACCTTTTGGAAATTTGGCAAGACTGTAAGAGTTATTCTAGATACATAAATAACTAAACCTCAGGCTGTTTTTCAGTGTAGCCCTTTCTGCTGGCAGTGCATGTGAGTGCAACAAACACATCCTTTCTCCTTCTGAGTTTCAAGATTTCTTTGCCTAAAGAGGAGACTGATTTCCTGTAGAATTCTTGATCACAAGATGAAAGCTGAAATGTGTTCTGCTCTAATTAAAGACTGTAAATTTTCCATTCCCAGTCATTTTATGGAGGCTTTTAGCACTCGCACTCACACACACACACAAACTGGTTGCAAACTGAGGTTTGGCACCGTGTTCCATGGATTTTCTTGTCCATTTTTATGCATGCTCATATGTGTAAGAAGAACGACTAGATGTGCAGAGCCATCTTAATTAACTCTTAGCTAAGATGCTTCATCCTGGAGAGATCAAACACCACTAGAGAAGATGCCTCTCTCCCCTGCACACCGACAGACGTGTCTCAGAGTTTGGTTGCAAGGCACAACAGTGCTACAGTGAGGTGGGCTGTGATGATTTAAACAGTCTCAGGTGCTTAGTGTTGGGTGGGGCTTCCCCTTGGTAGGGCTTCACTCCTGGCAACTCTGGTGACCTCCTCTCCATCCTCCCACCCCCAGGGCCAGCTGGTGTGGTTACTCACCGTGCCTCAGTGGACAAACCAATATTCATCACCTCTTCCAATAGTTGGCTCTTCCAAGAGGTGGGGAAGGAGGCTCTTTTTTAACTTTCACCCCATCTCAGCTTGCTTGGTTTGAAGGGAAAGAAAACCCAAAGGCTGCAAAGGGGTGGTTAAGCTGAGGCTCTTTTCAGATTCCTCTACTGCAGCATGTTCTCTGCTTAAGTAGGTCTGGTTGGACTTGATGATCTTAAGGGTCTTTTCCTGCCTAAATGATGCTGTGGTGAGGGCTTTATTCCCTGTGCCTGGTACAGTTCTGCCTCACGGGATGGTTGGCCTTTGGAGGTTTGGGCATGGAGTGTGAAGTTTCAAGGAACAGGGAGGTCTTTTGGACAGCGTGCAGAGGGCAGGTTTTTGTGAGGGTGAAGCCAGGTGTCTGTTGCAAAATGAGTCATAAGTTGCTGTAAGAGCCAGACAAAATATTGAGTTTTCCTCTGGACTGGAAGGATTTCCTTCTCCTTTCCCTTATCTATCTCTCCAAGACGTGGCTTCTTGCTCAGGACAGCCTGGTTGCTTTGTAAGCATAGCAATGGTCCTTAGGCATGTCCAGATTCCTTTTCCTTGTACTCTCTAATAATGAGCTGAAATAACTAATGTAATAACACCACTGAAATGTTTTTACATGACATATACATATTCATGATTGAATGAATCTGTGCAGCAGTTTATAAAAGAATCAAGTCAGGGGAGCTGTAGTGTTTTCTCAGGTTGAAGGGCACATGATAAATTGCCTCACTGGGCAGTAAGTCATCTGTGGCAAAGTATTTGAGTGTCTCAAAGCAGGGATCTATGAAATAAATGTTGTCTTTTACACATGACCTATTAGATAGCATTTAGGTTTAATCACAGCTTAGAAAAGAAGCCTGTAGTGTTTTATTATTAATAAACTTTGAGGGAAGGTTTCTGAGTAAGCGGTTTCTGGGCAAAGGTGCCATTAGAGGTACATGAAACTCTCTGGAGAAAATCTTGAAAGTTAAGAACTGACAATTTTACCCTGTTTTTCTTATGTCGTGCCAGAAGGTCAGGCAGAGGTTTACTCCAGAATTCTTCTTGTAGGAGCTCACACCAGCAAAGCAACCGTGCCCATTGGACATGCAGCCATCGAGGTCCTGTCTTCCCAGGGAAGGAACACACCAGCTTGCCCTGCAGCAGGGACCTCCCAGAAACAGACCCACAGCTGCTTCACACCCCTGCAGGGGTACCTCAGAGGGGGCTTTGCCCTCTTGCCTGCCTCCCAGGAGTGCTGCTGGGTGCAGGTGGTGCCTCCCCGTCCCCAGAAGCACACGTGCTCTCGCTCCTTGGCTGCTGATGGGCTGTAACCTCCTCTGCTCCCTGCTGGTGTGTACATGTGCTCCTGCTGAGCCTGTGTTTAATTCAGGAGCACATCTCCTCGGTGCTGGCCTGCAGGGGTGTCCTTGGCTTCTTATTCCCCAGCAGTGCTCACCCATGAAGGCTGACAAGCTCAGCCTGCAAGAAGCTGTAGTTCTTAAGGACATGTTGATTGTTTGCTCATGGCTTTCGGTAGCTGCTGCTGCCAGAAGAAGGGTCTTGAGTCTGCTGCTCTGTTCTGTCTTTCTTGTCCCATGGATCCTGTCCAGCAAGCAGTCTTTTATTCAGGCTTGCCTTGTTCAGCTCTGGGCTTGGACACTGTATACACAGAGGTACATATGGATCTGCCCTCTACTCTCCTATGATTGCTAATAACTCACTCTGTTACGTTCAGGACCTTCTGCTCTGCAAAACATCCTGGTGAAGATTAGGTGGGACCCATTACAGGGCACTGTTCCCAGCAGAGCTTGGAGACCTGATTTCAAACTGTGACTGCATGGCTGCTTTTCAACGTGACTGTTTCTCTAGGGAGGTACGAGCAGTGGTGGCTGTGCTGGGGTGTTCTTGTTTTAGCACTTGGAACCCTCGCTGTGGGACTGTGAACTCCCATCTGCTAGCTGGGACTCTTAAAGCACCACGAAATGGCCTCAGTTACCTCCTGATTTCTCAAGAACAGAGAAAACACTGAAGCCCTTTTCAACACCAGGATTAGGTGTCGTGTCTGATGGCACTGAAGAAGGCAGCGACAAATATCCAAAGAGCTTTGCTAGTTTCAGTGGAGGTGTGCTAGTTTACAGCAGCTGAAGACCCAGCTTGGAGATATATTGTTTGATTTTGGTTGCTTTTATGCAGATATGAAACCTTAGTTCTGGCTGTTACAGTTCTACCAGCGTCACTGGCATCTGCTGGGGCCCCTGCGATGCTGTGAGCATTACAGAAGGATAGAAAATGGACTTTAACCTGCTTCCCAGTAGCTAGGATTATGTTAAATTGCTGTATATGTACTAAATCCCTTCGTTCTCAGTGTAATACTTCCTCATGCTGCTGAAGATGACATGAACAGCAGCAGTGTCTGAACTGTGACTCGAATGGGATGCTTGGCTTTGAGCTCTCCTGCTCAAACCTGTCAATGTGGGATTGGTCTAAGAAATCTGCTGGGGAAGGAAGGTAGAAACACAGGTAAATAAGTGTCTTGGAAAACTTAATGGTTTTGTTGAAGATCTGGAACCATTTTTCAACACTCAAGGCATCTCCTCAGCTTCCTCTGCAAAGCACCAGGCACCCTATCAACACTGAAGAGGTCCCGATGCAAAGCCTTGTTTAAGAGCCAGATTTGTTCTTGAAATAAATGGTGAAGCAGAGACTGATTCTAATAGGAGAACATGGACCCTTGGTGCCTGAAGAAGTGTTAGAGTGCTCAGTTATCTGTTTCCTTAGCTTATTTGCTCTGTGATATTTATAGGTTTCCATAGCTGAAAAATGTCACCCACAGAACAGCAGGTTCTGCCCGTGACAGTGTCCTGAGCTGCTTTGTTTCCATCTCCGTGGCCCATCATAAACAGGAGAACAGAGAGCTCCCTTCAATTCCAGAGGCACGCTCTGCACAGTGGGCTTTGTCCCCAAATATTTTAGCTGGCAAGAGATAGTAGAGGTTTAAAAAGCCCCTCAGAAGCACCACTTTGTTAGGAAATGTGTAGATTAGTTTTCAAGTGGAAAACATGAATATGTTAATTCATTTCTGGAGGTTAGAGAGGCACTTGGGCTGCCTTTGGTCTTGCTTTCAGTCCTGAACCTCCTGAGGGTTTGGGTTTAAGCAGAACCCTGTCTGCCTCCAGGAGCAGAACTGAGCTGCCTTCAACTGCATTTAATACAGCTGCTGCCACACTGTTTCTTGTTTGGCCTTCCTTGTGGGTATAGCCAGGGATGACTTGTCAGAGAACCATGTCAGGAAACCTCTCTGCAGACCTCTTAGGTCTGAATTTCACTTTTCCTGTGCCTGTCACAGTTCCTAGAAGGGTTAAGAAGGTCTCACTGGTCAGCAAGTGGAGTGCAGGGTACTGCTGGAGGCAGCAAAGCTCCAGCCTGGCTTTAGAGATCCCTACTCTGGGTGAGCTCCTCTGTGGGTATGAATCCCTCACCTGCCTTTGATGTTTGTGGAGCTCTGGCTGATCCATCACGCTGTTCTCCCCGTGGTGTGGAGAAGGGCTGAGTTTGCCATGAGACTGCCTGTAGCAGCTTGGTTCACACTGCCTGCAGCCTAGTCCTTGGAGGAGCCAGGGGGACAGGAGAAGTGCTGCCAGCTGCTCATCTCACGCCTGACAAATGGACGGAGGAGAGAATATAGTCTAATAAACAGCAGAACAGCAACTTCAGACAAAGTTAATTAAACAGTACCATGTTTAGAGGCGTTGTAATTCAGTAAACTGATACGTTTTACCACAGTCCTTCCGTTACTTTTGTTCCACCCAGTGACTTTTATTTGAATCTTAAATCAATAGATGAGTCCTGTAGGTAACAGAAGAGAGAAGACTTCATGTTTAATTCTAAAATGTTGACTAAGAAATAATACACACTCTCTAGTTTTTGCCATAATCATAAAAAAGCTTTTATTCTTCTGGGGGTAGTACCAATGAATCATACCTGCAGCCAAAAAAGCAATTATTTATTTCAGCAGTCATGAAAAGAAGACCACAGTCTGTCGTAGAAGAAAGGGGCTCCCTTTGTAATATTAAATTCAGTGCTTTTCAAATATCACTGCTGTAAAGCTGGCAATCCTGCATAGGAAACAAGGATATGAAAAAAGTTATTTTGGGGAAGATGAATCGAAACCTCAGGTCAAAGGGAAATTAAGAGACTCTTTCTGGAATTCTTTTTTAAAACTGTCTCAGTGGGATAGGAGTCCACACAGAACGAAAGAAAACCCAATGGAAGACAGCACTGAAAACCCTCTGCGTGTGTGTGTGTGTGTTTTAAAGGCTGTGAGGCCAGCCCAACTCCTAATCTGACAGCTTTTTGGGGATTCAAACACTATATTAAACTCAGCCCTTGAAAGGACTTTTATTTAGTGTGTTTCTTTTTCTTCCTGCAATTCATGGGAGATTTCCCTGCTCCATTCTCTCTTGTCTTGTTCCATCAAAAAATCACTTCAGCCCCTTCAGAACACTGCAGCCCCTCAGCCTCTGCTCCTGACCAGTAGGTGAGGGAAGATGGAGGTTCAGGTACTGGGGCTGAGCCATTAGAACACTGTACCAGCTGCAAACCATACTTCTACAGATGCAAATTGCTCTCCAAACCCTGGGGATTGGGATAAAGTGGAGGTTTTCTAGAAGGGCTTGTTTGGATTCCTGGGGCTGGTTTTGATCTCCTGGACTGTGCTGGAAACACTGGAAAGAACGACCTCATTGATAGCAGCGGGGGTGAGGCTGGAAGGTGGTTCCTGGTCTGGGGAGCTGCTTCTTTGTTTGTTTTCTTTGGGAAGCTGGGGTTTCCAAGTAATTGAGGGCTTGAGGAAAGTTGTTTAGCCCCGTGACAGTGTAAAATTTTCTCTTGACAGTGTTAAGCCCAGTTTTATGCTTAGATTTGAATTGGAGCTGAGCAACAGGCCTTCCTCCAGCAGAGTCAGTACTGCTCCAGGCCTCTGCCAAAATTTGCCAGCAGTTGTCCTGGATATTTGAAACGCAGATTCATTTTGAAGGTGTGATTATGGATTTTAGAAAAACAAAAATAAAACCAACCAAACCAGAATTAAAAATTCACAGTAGATTCAGAGTGAAACTCAGACTCTGGTGAAGCTCGTTGTAATAAATTCAGCTGGTTAACTTCAGTGGGATTGGGATTCCTCTAAAAAATCTTCATATTGTTTTTTTTAAAAAAAATTTCCTGGCCAAAACCAGGGGTGCAGAGCTCTCAGAGAGCAACAGCTCTGTAGATGAGGTGCTCATGGACGTGGCTCAGTGTTAGGCTTGACAGTGATAGGTTGATGGCTGGACTCAATGATCTTAAAGCTCTTTTCCAACTGGAACAATTCTCTGATTCTGTGGCTGTCAAGAAGAGCTTTAAAAGGCTGTGCCTCTGCCAAGGAGTCCAGTTCATGTCACAGAGGTCTGCCTAGCTTCTTTGGGAGGACCTCCATGCCTAGCAATTGGTGGCATTGGGTGGAGAAGTCCACCTGAGCTCAGGCATGCAGCGGGAGAGGATTGTCATAACCCTTCTTGGAGAGAGATGTAGGAGACAATTTAGTTATCAGACATGCCTATATGTATCTCAATAAGTTCCATGCTTTTCTTCCATATCTGTCAAGCCATGGAGTCATTTTGTTATTAATGTGACACTTTGAATGGCTATTAGTAGGTCTGTGTCATCACTTCAGGAGTGATTTCTTACACTCCTAGGGACAGATACTATTCATGCACAAAACTCCCAGCCAAGACAGACAGTTGCACAATATCCATCTGTAGCACGAATCCTGGCTTGGCACAAACCTCATTTCAACACCAAGATTAGCACAAATTAAACGTAAGATCTGTGCAATTTTTAACAGCTAAGACTGAGCAGAGCCCTGGGGCTACAGCTGTGGCACGGGGGGAGTCCCTGCAGAGCGCGTGGCACCAGCTACAGCGAGGAGCCAAGGGCAAGGGAGCAGCAGCAGAGCATAAAAACCCCCTTGCAAGGCTGAGCCATCCCCATGGTTGCTGTAAACCATGCCCAGATCACACCTCCTCCCATGCCTCCTGTGGAGCAGCTGGTTTTCTAGGATTCACTAGCAGTAAGCAGTTACTGGTGTCTGCTAAGCAAAGAGGCTGAATGCACAATTTGAATTTGCTCCCGTACACATATTGATGCAGCAGGGACAGTTACAGTCAGATGGGAGAACTCTTTTTTTTTTTTTTTCAGGCTTGCTTGAAAACTGAAAGGAGAGGAAGCTGTGGGGGTTGAGGCTGGGAGGGAAAAATTGGGAGATCATCTACAAAATTGTGTACTGAGTCATAAAAAGGGTGGAGAGGAGAACCATAGAAACCTTTCCTAAAAAAAAAAAGGTGGTGGTGGGGAAAGAGATAGTCCTGTGAGTTCTTCAGGTCCCTACACATGATCATTTGTTGGATTTATTTACTTCCAGATTAAAATAGCTCACAGCACAGCGTATCTGCAAGTCATGGAGGAGCCTGAGCTGTGTTGAAAATCACGGGGCCAAGGGCTGCCTTGAGGGGCATTTGGAAATGTCACCCAGTCTGCAGTGCAGCATTTTTTACCTCACTCAGATTCTAACAGGAGACCTTGAAGGAAAGCCTGGGTGCTGCCAGAGCACCCCTGGTTATAAATGCTGCACAAAAAACTGCTTCTGTGTCACCTTCTGAGCTTGTCTCCCTTCTGACAAATGAGGGTCTCTTCTTCAGGAGGCCATTGCTGTGTTTCTGTAGAGGCTGGGGGAACTTTCTTTGGCATCTTGCCCACGTTCTTGTTGTAACACCAGTCAAAATTCTCCCATTACCGTTGTCTGGGCAGTCATCTTCCCCTTCCCTCCTTGCAGGAGGTGCAGAGAGCCTACAGCTTTGGAGGCAGTTTGGCTGGATGTGTAGATGAAGTCATTCGTGTTGTTCAGAGAGGGTCTTTGAAGCAGGGAAAGGCTTTTGTATAAATGCTCAGTGATCACTAGACCTGCTTCTAATTAGCTAAACTGCAGTAAAGATATCTTCACTGCAAATGGGAAAGAATAAAATTCCTGAGTTATGCTAATATGCTGAATATATTGGAGAAAATTATCATATGTAATAGTCCCACCTAGCCTCACAATCTACAAAACATCAAATTGCATTTTGAATTACCTATTTACCTTATGGAGGCTGATCTCTTCTGGAGCTGGAACTTGGCTCCTCCCTTACAGCAGCCCAACTTCTAAGAACTAGAGTTGCTGTTGCAACTGTGGCACCTGGTATGTGGAAAGGACCTGCCTTGCTTAGTGAAATGTGTCTTTATATCTGAAGCTTCTGAAGACACACCCTGCCCTCCCCCTCCTCGTGGTGCTGTGGCATCTAGATGCTTGTGAGACAGCTGGTGAGAGCATGGAGTAGGGCCTGAAGGAGCAGAAATCTCACCCAGCCTCCTCCATTCTCTGTGTGCATGCTCAATGCCCACCTACCCACGGGTCCATCCCAGTTCCATCTCCTGAAGTTTCCCTTTGTGTGGTGAGGAATTCCCACACCGAGACTGGTTATCCCAGAGCCCCATCACTGTTCAGGTGACTTCCCTCAGTAACATCCCTGCTCCTGGAGAAACACAGAGTGCTGGGTAGCCTAGGAGAAGAGCACTGGCTCTTGAAGAGAAGTTTGCCTTTCCCCAGGAGGGACTTGTCATAATTGGTCTGTGAAGGAGGAGGTGCTGTCAGGACAATAGCAGTCCCAACCTGCATAAAGCACCGTTTCTAAAAGGCTTGAATGACTTTAGAAACCCACCAGCACGCTGAAGGAGGGGGTGGCTGGGAGGTGAGGATGGGAAGGGGAACACTGCATCTTTGTGCAGCAGTTTTTGGGCTTGTTCAACAGTAATCCGAGTGTTTCAGCCCGTAACCCAGAGTCAGGAGAGGGCCTGGCACAAACCCATCAGATTTAAAACTCTGCGTCACACCAGCTGTCTCCTGGCAGACAGAGGGGGTGGGTTGTGCTCTCGGGGGGAGGAAACAATACCCAGCAACAGTCTGAGAGATTTGCTGGAGCTTAGGGCAAGATGCAGATTTGTTCAGTGACTTCAGGCACGCGGCTGGGCCGGGCTGATGTGACTCCAGCCCATGTTTCCTGTCTCGATGTTTAATCCAGGGTATGAAGAACCATCCCCCCTCTCCTCATCGTCGTACGTGCTGTAACTAATCACAGAGCCACCCTGCATGACACAAACTGGACAGCTGCCTGTTTGGCTCCTCCAGGATCTCAGCATGTGCATTCTCCATAGCAGTGGTGGCTGAAATGAGTTTTTTTTAATCTGTACACGCTTGTTTCTTCCAGAGTCTAACAGTTTTTTTGGGGAATGGGATTCCTGCTAAACAGCATTATGTGCTTCTGATGTATCAATACTGCCCCTATATGTGTTCTGCAAAACTTTTTGCCTTATTCCAAGAGGAACCGATCCCTTGTTGATACGACTCCTTCTCACAAGCTCTTTTCTTAGGGAAAGGAACAGGATACAACTAAAGACCGCACAGGAAAGCTTGTGTACACACTCCCTTTTTTGAGACATTGTACTCCCAAGGAAGCAGCATCCCACTTGTGGAGGTCAGCGTGGCCGTGTAAACACCCTGTGAAGCACAGAGCAGCAGGGAGGGAGGTGTTCTTCCCTCTCCCATCCCATTGTGCACCAAGTGCCACAAGCTCTTCCAGTGGGAGAGGCTATGGAATAGGCGTGTTGAAGCACCACCCATCCTGTGCTTTGCAGGTCATCACCTTTATTAATTTCAGAGCCAAATGTTCCCTAAGTCATCTGGAGCCTCCAGCTGGAGAGCAGCCCTCAGTCAGGCTAAGTATATATCTAGTTTTCAAATAGTAAATCTGTGAAGGTAATGAACTATGGTGATTTGACACCAGGATCTTTTGATATCTTGGGGTGGTTTTTTTTGTGGTGTTGTTTTTTTGTTTGTTTTGATTTTTTACTCTTTTTTTTTTTTTTTTTTAATTTCAGTATGAATTCTAAGAACTGCTCCATCTCTTTTCAGACCTCAGGACTTTATTCTCCTGAAATGTACTTTCCTGTAACTGGTTTTTTTATGAGCACACACTTTTCTTAAAAATGTGATGTGTATAAAGCACAAGAGAATTTGCTTGCTGGGTACTAAAAAAAAGCAGAATGAGCCATAGATCATATTCTTTTCAAAGGGTTAGATTTTTCAGAAACAGACCCATTTTACTTCCTACTTTGTACTTTTCTTCAGCTAAATCCACACCAACTGCAATGGTAAGGGATTTTTGTTCTTGTTTTTTTTATGGTTTTGGTTGGTTGGTGTGGGTTTGTTTTTTTTTTACATGAGTGGTGGAAAACTGAGTAAATAGAGAGGAAGAACCTCAAGGTTTTAGTAGTTGTACTGGCTACATGAATGACATCATATTTTTAGAAATTTTTAGAACATTTGCTGACTCCTGTTGTAGTTGAGATGCAAACACATAAAAATCCCAGTGCAGTCAATTGTCCAGTACAGGGCAGTTGCAGTACTCAATTTGAATTTGCCCTTCTGATTTGGCCTTGCTGAAAACCTCACTTGGTGGCAAAGCTGGAAGGCTCAGTTGTCCCTGCAGGGTTCCCAGTGCTCCCTGCAGATCCTTGTACCTCAGGCTGTCTTGCTCAAAGCCTCCCAGTACATACAGTATTCAGTGCAGATCAATTAATAAGCTTCTCCTATGCTGCCTTTTTTTCCTCATTTGATGTAGTGCTGTGCCTTACAGAAAAGATACACAGCAGTTACCTTGCCTCTTGTGATAGCCAGTGGTGTTTATCAACATTTGAGCAAGCTGTGATTGCCCCCTGTTGAAACGAAGCTAAACAAAATCATGTCAATTGATCATAGATCATCTTTATCTTAGCAGAAAATGAAATACTTTTAACTAATTAACTTCTCACACTGCTGCTTGAATAAAAGTCATATCACTGTGTAGGGTCCTGCCCAAGGTGGCTGCTTCACACTAACCTGGGGAGATGAGATCAAGCCATGGGTCAAGTTTGTAGTGCCAAGTAGGTCAGGCCAGTTATATCCTCATTATCTGCAGGAGCAGCTCTTGAGAGCAACTCCCTTCTTACCAGCCCCCTTCCTCCTTCCCCTCACTGCCTGTGCTGTCAGAGAGGCTTTTCTGTAAGGAGAATTTAGACACATCACCTCTCCAGATCTGTACTTCACGTGGACTCAGTAAACATTGATTGATTGTTCCTATTCCTAACAATTGCAATCCGTTCTGGAGGTGAAGCTCCAAGTTTCTTTTTTGCCCATCTGCTTAGAGAACTCAGTAGCTAGACTGCTGAAATTCAGTGGTCAGCTGGATCAGCTAAAATTTATCAACATAGCCTTTTCCTGGGGAAAAATCAGTGAGGAGATCATCTAAGCTTGAATTATTTCCGTTTCCACTTTGTAGCAGTACTTCTTATTTCCAAGACAGGAATGTTTCCCTCTCCTTTTTCAGCTGTAAATCTGTTGTGACTCTCAACTGTCTTGTCCCCATTCTACTGAAATCATTGTACCTGTTTCAGGTTGTGAACATTGCTTGTCTTTGTATGCCTGCAGCACACATGCCCATGCTTCAGAGCACGCAGACTCTTCTGCCTAAAGTGAGACAAGTGCCTGCCTCATCCTTTCGTGATTTCACTGTGGGCCCTTATAGTTCAGGGTCCAGTTTTAAATTACTCCTCTTGATTTTCAAAAATCCTACATTGAACCCTCCATGAGACTTCAAGTACCACCTCAAATCTTTCTTTCTTCACTTTTTTTCTTACCATTTCTTCTCCTCTGCTGTGCTAGTTTCTTTGATTGTATTGTTTTTCACTTAGCACAGTATTCCAGTAAATAACACATGTGGAAGAAAAATAAATTCTATTTTTTTCATTGGCTAGAGAAATGAGTAAAGCAAGAAATCTGGTCTTCCTGCTTCAATTAAGGAATTAAAACCTCATCAGGAGTAGATGGCATCATACCCTTTGAAGGCTGGCGATCTCAATGTATTTCTGAGTTCTGATCCAGGCTCCCATGGGATCCTGAGTTTTGACAGATGTTGGTCCACGGTTTGTGCTGTGAGATTGGGGTTTCGTGAATTGATTTGTACATGGTTATTAACATAGGCTTTGGTAACATAACGTGAATGCATCACTAATGGTGTGCTGATGGTGATTAATTGGTAATGCACTGCATGGTTCAGAACATCGTGGTGCTGGGAGAGAAGTTCCTCACTTCATTTAAGTGATCCTGTCAGTCAGAAAATCCAGCTGGATCTGAGCCCCTGGCCACCTCTCCCTGGGACTGATCTGCAGGGGGATGTCTCCTACCCCCAGTACTAACTGCTACACCACCCATGATATGGCCAGAGAGGGCAGCAAGGTTGGGAACTGGGAAATGCCTTCAATCCTTCTGCCTGGACGTGGCCATCCAGGGGAGTTCTTGGGGATTCGGGACCAATGAGCTGGAAGGATTTGTGACCAAAAGCAGTAAACATGAATTGTAGTCAGCACTTAGAGAGAAAGGAAGGGGATATCATTCAGTAAAACCATAGATTCACTGGTGAGAGAGAATCTTCCAGATTTGACCTGTAGACTGAGTTGCTTCTCTTTTGCCAAGTTTCATTGCTCATCTCACTCTTGGTTTGCTAAACTGTGACACAAGCTTTTCACAGTGTTACCTTCACACCTATTTTAACATCAGAAGCCCAGCTCTGGCAGGAAAGGGAAGACAAGAAAAAGACCTGTGAGTGTGTGCATTTATGAGGTGGATGTTTCATGGTGGTAAGGTGGCTTTTTCTCTCTGTGCTTCCAAGGGAGGTGGTGAGAGGAGCCCTGCAGGGAAGTGGAGATGAATGGCCCTGGCTTGCATGAGCTGCAGACGTGGTGGGACTCCAGTACTGAAGGACAGATGTTGTTGGGTGCTTTTGTTCATGGGTGATTAAGCTCCCACTCACATCTTAAACATGCCAATTATCAAGCTTCTAAATATAGAGGAGGAAAAGTCCTTCTTTCTCCTCAAGCCTACAAATAAATAGTTTTAAATATTTGCTTGTGGCAGCTCTTGAACAATTGTGGTTCCTCTGAAGAAGCAGCTTTTGTGAAATGTCTTCAGGCAGGAGTTTCCCTTTCCTGTGGGTAGCTCTGATTGTGTTTGCCCATGCTGGTGACAAAAATGAGGGTAGGGCAGGCAGGGCCTGGTGAGACTCACTGCATCAGGGAGAGACCTTACTGCAGCCTGGGAGACCTTGTGGTGGCCTTCCAGTAATGGGGGCCTGTAGGAAAGATGGGGATAATGTTTTTAGCAGGGCCTGTTGCAACAGGACAAGGGGTGATGGTTTTAAATTAAAAGAGGGGAGATTTAGGTAAGGTACAAGGAAGACGTTTTTTACAGTGAAGATGGTGAGCCCCTGGCCCAGGCTGCCCAGAGAGGTGGTAGAAGCCCCATCCCTGGAACCATTCAAGGTCAGGTTGGATGAGGCTCTGAGCAACCTGCTCTAGCTGCAGATGTCCCTGCTCCCTAGAGGGAGGTTGGACTAGAAGACCTTTAAACATCCCTTCCTACTCAAAATGTCCTATGATTCTGTGATCAGCTGGAGGTGATAATGACCTGGTAGTTTCTTCTTCCTCTCTGCCTCTACCACAGATCCAACCTGAAAGCAAATGCTGTGTTAGATCTGGGCTTGTGCATGGTCAGAGGTACAGAGGAAACCACAGGCCACCGAGTTTCAAGGACTTGAGAAGATCCATCTCTCTTGCTAAACTGTCTTGACCAGATGTGTGTGTTCTCTGAACCCACTGCAAAGGCCAAAGAAAAAAAAAAAAACATTAGATTAAGCCACTGTGAGTGCTGATTGAGCTTCAGCCCCAGCACTGAGTCACTTCACCATCTCAGCAGGCTAAGGACATGCTTGTGGCACTTGGCATTCCCGAGCTGGGAAGCACTGACTCACTGAACAGTGTCCCCTGCACTCATCTGTGAGTACCTGAGGTCCTTAACCATGTGTCCATCAGCTGGTAGCCTAAGACTGATCACTGCACTGAAGTTAGGAGCCTGCAGGGACCTTACCAAGGGCAGATGATACAGCCCTTTTTCTCTAGCAGCAGTGTCTGAGCAGAGCGTGATGCTCATTAACTTTCAGATTTTAGTATAAATTTCCATGGATTAATTAGGCAAAGATCCTCCTCGTACTTCTGCAGCACTCAGTTTTACTCCATATACTGAGAAGATGCCATTAATACCAAACCCTGTGGAATAAATGTGGAAAAACACCACGTTAACCAAGCCACTATTGTGAGTAAAAAAAATGAAGTGATGTAGGTAATTCTTGGGAGGCTGTGTAGGAGTGGAAGAACAATTCATCTAGCTAGTTGATATTCTGAGTTGTATGATTATGGGGCAAAAACAGAGCAGTTGGCAGAGTTACTTAATTCCCCCAACCCCTCCGCCCTCACTCCTCTCTGTACCTGGGTGCATTAACTCACTCACGTGTCTCAGAAGAGTAAGGCCTGAGAACATCATTATCAAATTCAGGCACAGTTTTTGTGTGCTTCTATTAAATTCTCTCTGTGTCTAGGTTTCTAGATGCACAGGAAGGGTGGAAGCTTTTTGCAACAGCTCAAAAGTGGTGTTATTTGGGCTCCAGTTGTGCCCCACTGTCATTAATTGATGTGCAAAACTCCATGTGGCTAAACCTTGAAGATCTAACAAACGAATGGAAAAGGGTCTGATGGGGAAATATAGGAAGACAGGGTCTGTCCTAATTTTATGGTGGGCCACTGTCTTGTGTTGTTCCTCTGGCCGTGTGGAGGATGTGTTCATCCTGGAAGAGCAGATATTAAAATAGTGGGCTTAAATCTCTCCTCGACTTCGTCTTATTGGAGTAAAAAATTTCATCCTACCCACCACTTTGTTTAGTTTCGGTTGTGACAAAATACATATTTTAAAAACTCTCAGAAGGTTTATTTTCATTAGGCTCAAGCAGCCTCTTGTACTAGGGCTGACTCACTTCATACTCCACTCGTGCAGCTGTGATTGCATGAAGTTCAGTGGAGTTATTTCTAGTTTACACTGATAGTACAGGGCCTACCTAGTGTGAGTCACCTCCTAGTTCTCTTCAGCAAGAAAAAAAATAAATCTACCTTATTCTAACGTTCTTTTTTTTTAATGTAAGCCAAATGTAGACCTGTGAGTAGTACACTCCACAGCAGGTATGTGGCAGTTCTAGCACAGTGTGTGTACAGTGGGAAAAAAACCCTAAACTTGCACAGATTTGGTACTATCCATGAGGCCCTGGCAGGCATGAGCACAGGGTGGCCCGCAGGCCTGGGGAGCTGTAACACCATCTCCTGGAGGTCTCTCTCATTCTTTCCCTCCTGGGAAAGAGGGATAGCTTGGGTTTGTCCAGAAAATCACGTGTCCCTTGAGCCTGGCTGGAAGATGTGTCTGTTCCAGGTTTATCCCAGAGCATCTGCTAAAGGCAATTTAGCAGCTAGTTCCTCTGCATAGACTCCTCCTGGGGATATAAACCAGGATAGCTTGTTCCACATCTTATTTAAAAATAAACAACTGAGCAAAGGCTCACAGAAAGAGCCCAAGGAAACCCAAATCCCCACCTTTGAACTTCCTCTTGTTAATTCACACATGATTTCTGATTGCATTGCTAGATCTTGGTTTTGAAATGCTGGAAGTTCAAGAGTACAGGAATTATTTTTGCTGGATATCAGAATGTGCTGTTGATGTTCCTCTACTTAAAGCAAGAGCAGGTAGTAGTGACACTGCATCTACAAACAGGTTAGTTATGTTTCCTTCAACTTTAACAGGCAAATCCAGTGCCTGTAAATGCAATCACTACCTTGGTACATGTAAACCTTGACTGTAAGTGGACTGCAGGTGTGGAAACAATAAGTAAAAATAGTAAAAAAGGTGTATATATGTTCTATAAAACTCCTCTGACTAGGCAAATGTTTTTTTCCTAATACTGTCATCTGTGATAGTAAGCAGTTTTCTAATGCAGTAAAATTATTCTTGAGTAAAAGGAGCATTAAAGGGGTAACTGATAGAAATGCAAAGAACACCCTGAAGTGGGTCACTTCTTAAAAATATACAAGGAAATTTTAGCTAATCAGGAATTAATGCATAATATCTTTGCTCAAATGGGAAGGTTGGCTGAACGAGAAACACTTTATGAAAATGATATGAAAGTCATTAACCAATAAAGAGAAAAAAGAGTTCTGACAGTGCTGGAATGCACCATAAGACATTTTCAGGGGAAAGAATTAACTTGTAAATAACTCATTTGAAAATTTAAAGATTCATATAGCTGGAAAAAACAAACAAACAAACAAAAGCCAAATTTGGTTTACTTGGGAATTATGTATTTTAATCCACCTGGATTGGAATGATCAATCAGGTGGGATTTTTTTAGTATTTTGGTTTTGCAAGAAAAATTGAGTGAAGTTCTGTATTTGTCAAAATATAAACTTCCAAATCTAAAGTCTTCAGAATGAAATTTTTACTTTTCACCCTTCTGAAATGAAAATGAAATTTCTCTTAGAATCACGTTATGTCCAAGTGGGCTTCTGCCTGTCTGTGTCAGCATCCTGAATGCTGGGAAGCTAGAATCCTGAGACTGCTATGTTTTCTTTTACTACTTTACATCCATTCAAGTATAAATAAGTAATTCTTCACACAGCAAAGTGTAAATGAAACATTTAAAAACCCTTTTAGAGTAAATATCTGGGATTTTTATGATTCTAACATGGCCAGAATACAGAAGCAGGTACAAGCATGAGTATGATTTTGCAAGGTAATAGGTAGAAAATAGCACTACTTTGATTTTTACTATGTTTCTTTGTATTTTTAAGAAGCAATGCCCCTTGTCTGGGTTTTCTGGGCCTGCCTTGGCCACAATCTTCCATGTGCAGTAGTATCAGAGAGGGGAAAAGCAGAACTTGATGCTTTTAGCAGTACAGTGATTCCAAGAATAGTCCTTACCCATTGAAAAGGTGGGGAGCATCTGTTAGCTGGAGAAGACACAATCCACTGTGCTGAGCAGAGTAAGAGATTTACAGCCTTGGCTGCTGCTGATGTGGTGTAAGGGTTTGGGAGGAGAAGAGGTGTTATCAGGATCCTTATCTCTTCTTCCTGTGCTTAGTCCGGGGCTCAGGTCAGTTAGGACTCAAGGTACATGCCATGAAGCAAAGCTCTGTGGTGTGTTCTCTGGGATTTGGAGTACAGAACTTTCTAGGATATAGATGTTCTTTTTAGAGCAAGGCTGCTGCAAAACCACTGGGGTTTTCCACTGAGTGACCACAGCCAACATGGGTTGGAGGTATCACATTGCCACTGGTGCATCTCAGTGGGCTCTCCACAGATGATATATATGCTTATCTGTTGCATGGAGACATAAAAACTACTCCTAGTAAGTAGGAGTAAGTTTCTGCCACTTGGACTTCCTGTTCAGTCATTCAGAGTAGTAAGTCATTCTTTCCTAGCTGCAGCAACCCCTTCTTACCAGAAAGGGCAAGATGCAGGCAAACACACCCCTCCTTCTACAGAAGTTAGTGGCAACCACCTCTGAGGTTAGCAGAAGGGCATGGCTACATCAGGTTTGGGGCAATCTTGTGGCAGAAGTGGCTTCACTTAATTGCTCCTGATTTCTGACCCTCCCCTTTTCTTCTCCTCACCAGTGGAGCCTTCTTATCTCAGTTCTATTTTGTTCTTTTCCTGCAGGAGAAAATACAAGAAAACATCACAGAGGTAAGAGTAAAGCACAGAGGACTGGAAGGTGTTTGTGAGTTGTCTGTCTCTTTTTGTGAGGGGGTCTGAAGGAGGATTTTCCTGTTACCAGATTGGTTTTGTTCCCAAGGAAATGCCATTCTGCTGATTGTTTCCCCCTTTGAAGGACCATCTTGTGCTGCTGCTGCTGCTCCAAATCCCCTCTGACGTTAGTGGTAGTTCTCCCTGAGTGAGGGCAGCAATATTTATCCTTGAAGGTCAAACCCTAACAAACGTCACCCTGTTCCTTCTGTCAGATCTGCTGGTTCTAACTCCAGTCACTTACTCATGCTGGAACAACAAAATGGACTGTGGGCTTGCAGTGTTGCTAATGATCCGTGCCTTTGCAGGAGGCTGAAGGAAAACGGGGATCCTGTTGATGAACAGGCCCTATTACAGCTACCTGATCTAGCTGTCTTGCTGCCTCCTGGCAGGAGGGAGGCCCAGTGGGGGTCTCTGACAGCTTCATTTTTCTCTCTTTGGAGCCCTTGTGCCTGGTTGCTTCAGAGCACGCACTTTGCAGCACCAGGATTTTTGGTGCTGAGCTGCCTCCCCCTTCCCTGCGTGTGGGGTATTAATTGGTGACTTATCTCACGGCGTGCTGAGCATCTTTAGTTCATGTTGACTTTAAGTGGATATGAGACTCCTGCAGAGTGCTTCCTCAAGACTAAACCCTTCAGCTCTGCTGAATGTGCCCTTTAATGTTGTGTGATTCCTGAGAGAGCTGGCAGATGAGCCACCGTGACGCTGTGATGGCCTAAGAGATCACAGCCACCCCTCCTGCTCGCTCTCACCCCGGGCTGAAGCTGATCACTCCAATGCAGCACGGGCAGGACAGGCCACGTGTGTGCTTGTGTGTCACAGCCACAAGAGACTGATGTGTGGTGGGTCTGAGCTATGGCAGATGGGTGGAAAATACCAATCTGGAGACGTCTGTGCTGAACTGTGCGGGTGGGAGTCGTGTGGTGTGAGGCACGAGAACGTGGGGAAGGTAAATACACTCCCCGTGGTCTTCCTAAATGTGGGGCTGACACCGTGGTTCTGTTTGCAGCTCTGCTTGTCTCCCCATTTCCCTTGCTGCTGTGAGGACTGTTAATGAATTACAAACAGGTCTTGAGTTGCTGCAAGAGGATTTGTTCTGGGGCTGAGATGGTTTCCAGAATGAATGATTGCTCTTTGTGTGTGTCTCCCCAGCACTGCTCTCATTGTCCTCAGTACTGTGTCTTATTTGGGTGTGTTTTCTGGGTACATAAGGGTGGCATCAGAGAGGTTTGTGTTCAACATCTCTTCTGTCTGGGAGACACTCTGTAGGCCCTGGAAGAGAGATGTAGTATGCTGGAAGCTCCTGCAAGCCCAATACACAGTTGTATCAGTGTTGTGCAGAGAACTGAACGTGTCAGTCTGTTTAAACCTACCATTGCAGGGTTAAGTTTTGTGCCCCATGAGATTTTCAACTTTTTTTTTTTTTTTTTTTTGGGCAGATGTGCTTCATGGCCCTCTCATGTCTAACAACTGTTGTGAGCTCTGCAGAGACAAGAGGCCACTCTAGAGTCGGGCACATGGTAACTGCTGAGCAGCTACTCCTGATAACCTTGCTCAGTGGGTGCTGGCCAGAGGGCTGTGTAGCACAGTGGGGCAGCTGCTGTGCCTGGGAACCACCCTTTGCCAGCATCTGGGCAAATTCACTGGCTAGTAAGCTTCTGGCTTGCCTTTGCCACCTGCTGTGTGCTTCAGGTATGATATTAAATGGGGGATGGCAAGTACCCTGATGCAGAAGGGCTGACAACATCCAGCACTAGACAGCAGTTGATTAATAAAGGCTGGGTTTAAGGAGCATCTCTCTGTTGGGTTGGTAATTCCAACATAAACTGCTGGCTGGGCTCAGGTCTCCACCTTTGTTGCCCACACTAATCTGTTACAGGGTTTTCTTTTTTCCTTTTTTTTTTTTTTTCCAAATGATCTCAGTGGTTCCTCTGACACCAGGCTCTGGAGGGGGACTGGCAGCTGAACTGGAAGCACCTTCTGCATCTTTTGTTTCTCTTTGGGGAGAATCTTACCATGTAAGAAGGCCCAGGTGATAGTGAGCAGCTCTTAGCTCTGCAGAAGAAACTGCTGTCCTCTGTACTTTGCAATGTAAAGAAACAGTTTCCTCTGAGTGCAGAGCTGTTGGGAGGGAAGATGAGGCACATGGAAGAAAACCTGAGGAGAAAGAGTCAGAGTAAAATCCATCCTAAAATTGTAATTGGAAATGACAGACACTGACTCTTGCATTGATCATTGTTAACTGAGTTGACTCAAATGCTTTTGTAACAATAATATATTGATATGATTTTCCTCATAAACGTGAAAGTTTCACAGCTGTCTAGACAACCCTAATTTCATTAGCCCCAGAGTGGTAATTGCATCTGAACTGCTGAACTGTGGCGTAGATTAATCACAGCAACACCAGAGAAGCAGGATATTTAATCAGAACCAAGGCCATCTATCATCCTCCCATCTAGTTCCTCTTGGCTAAGTGAATAGTAGATAAGTTATTAAGTAGTGACTGGAGAGGTTGTCAGCAGGAGGGAGAACTAGACAGGAAGGCAAAGCTCTCCTGAACTTTGAGGTCGTGGGTCAGTTTTGTTTTTTCTGGAGCACCTGAGACCTCAGTCGTGTTTGATTTGACTGTTAAGACTCCCAGTTATGCTGAAGACAGCTGGGTGCAGGCAGCCCATGTGTTCCTGGGAGATACTCAGCACCTTCAGCTCCCAGGCTGATTAAAAGGGGAAGGAGCCTCTCCAGTAGCCCTTGGCAATTGCCTCCTAGGTTAGGTTCCTCTGCTTGGGTGACATTGAGCTAGTGTGGGCAGTTTTGCACTTCTGAGGACTCCCTAAAGCCCTATTTACCTTCTCAAAAATTGTCAGATAAATAGTCTGTGTTAGTTTACATGGAATAAATTTTCATCCACTACAACCCACAGCCATGCAATTTTACTCTGAATTATTGCATGGCTTGCTGTCATAGTTGAGTTGCATGTTGGTTAATTGTACAGTTTAATTTTCTATTAAGATGCACATGTTTCTTTTACAGTGAACTCCTTTAGATAAAGGCAAGCAAAAAAGAGTCCTGATCTTTTTTCTGCACACTGTGGTTGGATGGATGGATTTTCCCCCTAGGTACATGTTTATGCTTTACATGAAGTACAAAATGCCTTTGAAATAAGGCTGTGACCCTGAAAGAAGCATCCTAACAAGCCCTGTAAAATGCTCACATGATCTCCTTAAAAAAGATTGTACTCTAATTAAAAAAGGTTGGCATCTGATACAAACCACATGGCTGGAACATTGAGCCTTCCCTAATTTTCATAAGGGTTTTGCTATTTCTACTTCAGATGATCAGGCAGCAAACTCCTAAGCAGAGATCTCCTTTTCCATCCTTTTCCTATTTCTCATCTATGTCTGAGCTTCTCATTTCCAGAGTGCTGCAGCATTTCTTTCATAGTTCTTGGAGGAAAATGTGAACATGTTCTTCCTTAAAAAAACCCCCAAGAGTGATGTATTTATGTTGGTGTGCAGCACAAGAAGTCAAACCACAAATGGTGCTACATAGAAAATAAGTAGAAAAGTGTTTCTTTCCCTTAACTTTAGTTGATAATCATCTTTAGGGTTACTCATTCTGATAGCTCCTTAGATTAAAATAAACCACTGTCTCTTTTGGATTGTTTCAAAACACAGGTAACTTTATAGCCTTGCAAGTCTCATTCTAGGTCATGAACAGAGCCTGTGAGGAAAATTCTGTGCTGGGATTAATCATGTCCTTTTTCAAGGCTCTCAGAACACAGGAAAGAGATCTTCATGGGAATGAATTTCTTTAAGGCCTCTCTCAAAGCTGGTTGTCTGAGTAAGGCCATGATGTATGGTTGTAGTTGTTGCTGCCCTTGATAGAACAATGTAGACTTCAGGGGACCTGTGGAGGTTGTCTCTTCAGCCCTTGGTGTGTGGGAACATCACTGTGGCCCTTGCATTCATCAATTTACTTAATTTGACAATATGCTTGGTCCTTAATTCTGATACTGTTTCATTTCCACTGCTTATCTATTGACCTTGCAAGGATATCTTAATTACAAATAATAAAAATACTCCTAATTCCTTAAGCTGTGCAAGTAATTATAGTACTGCTTAGCTCAAGTTTTTCTTTATATATAGTATCAGAGCAGCTCCAGCAATATAGGATGCATTAAAGGCTGATATCCTAATCAGCAGCACACACACAACACATGGCTTGATGTGTCAGAATTCTCTGTGAAGTCTTTTGGGTGCTGAGACTTCCTCAGTTCCATAGAACTTCAGCAGTACTTCCTTGAAACTCTGTTTCAGGGAAGCTCATGTCACATTTTCAATCCCAGGCTGTTGGGCATTTTACAAGAAGATATCTGCTGACATATTTCTATAGTATTACAAGGGGAGCTGATCCTGTTTATTAAATTTAAGACTTAATTTCAGTTAAAAAAAAAAGGTATTGATTTGTTGAGTGCTCTGTATTCATTGAACTGCAGAATCATAGATGCTTTGGGAAAAAAAATGAACATGGTCACGTAAGTAAAGCTTGTAATGAGTCTGTAAGGGAAGGGGGCAGATTAAAGTGACAATGACAATCTTAATTGGGTATTTTGTAGCTTTCAGGGTGCTTAACTTTGTAACCTGAGTAATCTTCTAATGTAGTTTAAGTGCAGTCAGATATAGGCAGCATTACACAGCTCTGAAAAAGAGAATCATAGAATCATTTTGGTTGGAAGAGACCTTTATGATCATGAAGTCCATCTGTTAACTCAGCACAGCCATGTCCCTCAGCAGCACATCTGCATGGCTTTTAAATCCCTCCAGGCACAGTTACTCCACCACTGCCCTGGGCAGGCTGTTCTAGGGCTTGACAACTCTTTCAGTGAAGAGATTTTTCCTAATATCCAACCTTAACCTCCCCTGGTGCAACCTGAGGCCATTTCCTCTTATCCAGTTGCTTGCTACTTGGGAGAAGAGACTGACCCCCATTGGCTATAACCTCCTTTCAGATAGTTGTAGAGAGCAAGAAGTTCTCCCCTGAGCCTCCTTTTCCCCAGGCTAAAGAACCCCAGTTCCCTCAGCTGCTCCTCACAAGACTTATGCTCTAGTCTCTTGACCAGCTTTGTTGGCCTTCTTTGGACATGCTCCAGCACGTGCCCAAATCTGGAAAGCCTCATGGAGGGGAATAAACCCAGTCTCCCTGCACCTTCTCATTGGCTTAGTTTGGTTTCTCTCAGTAGCATCCAATGCTCTTCTCACTGACTTATTTTTAGCTAAACAGAAGTGGATGCCTTTTTGCTTCAGGGTATTGCAGGATTTGTTCTTTGCAGACACAGAATATAATCCTGCCCCTGCGTGCACAGGTACCAGTGAGTGCTCATTTCCATTTGAGTTAATCTGAGATCTTTGCTGAAGCATGTTTGGAGAATTAGATTAGGATTTGGTGAGGGACTGTAACAGGAAGTTCTTGTTCCATGATTTACACCTGATTTGTATAAGAAGGATAATAAAATTTACTGAATAATTTGGTTAAGCCCTGTATTATTGCCTATTAGACATGGTATTCCTGTAAAATACTATTGATTTTTAAATTTTTTGTTTGTTTTGCCCCTGAGAAGTGAATTATTTGGGTTCATTGAGTGCAACCCAGTGAAACTTTCTTAGTTAAAATGATATTAATGTTGATGGTCATGCTGGTAGCATGAGGAGGAAGCTAAGTGGTTGCTGCTTATGGAATCCCTCAATGGATAATCAGACTGGTCATTTCCCAAGTCTTGATGGAAACAGCTTGCACAACCAGTAAGGGGCCTTCTTTTTTTTTGGAGCTTAATGTAACTTGACAAAGGTAGAGGCTGCTCTGCAGAACTTCTCTTTGTGCCCTTTCTCTTTTACTTGCACTGCAATTTCTTTATGCTCTCTTAATGTTCACAGAAGATCTAAGTGTCTGGAAAAAAAAAAAATCTGTTTTTATTTCTAGAAAACAAGTATTAACACAAATGTTGACATTTGTCTCCAGTCCTTCCTTCTCCAGCTGCCATTTCCCATTCCCTTGTTCCTCCTCATCCCTCTTTCCTTAACTCTATGTGGATTTTTCCACAGGAAGGCAGGTGTTAGTTTTGACTGTGTATCCCACCAGCCTTCCACTAACACACACTACACAGAAGCACAGAGTCTTGTCTGTCAAAAAGCTTCTCCTTCAAGGGAAACCTCAAGAAAAAAAGTGGGAAACCCTAAGATTTGGGATCCCACTGCCACGTGCTGCTCCTAGGCTGTATCATTCTCGCCTTCGGTTGAGCATCCAGAGGTTCCTGGGGAATAAAACACCTAAGGAAGGAAGATAACAAAATAGCTTAAATGGATTTAGTTTCTTTTTAACTGAATGCTAAATTGCATCTGGTCAAACCAATAATCCCCACAGCTGCTAATGAGTTGACCCCTCTGAACTTGCACTTCCAGTAGCGGATGGGTAGTCCATTGATTTTTCCCATCAAGCATTTATAATGTATGAGCTATTGCAACTTCTAGGCAATTTTCAGTGTGCTGAGTAGTTACAAAATGCTGATCGTTTAAATTACCCTAAGATGCAGCATTTCCATGACTAATTCAGAACTCCCATGTCTTAGCTGTGTCTCAGATTCCATTTGAATTGATAATGAGTTGTTTTAATCCATCTCTTTGATTTAGCCAGCAGACCAAAGGACAACTTTTTTTTTGGGTGGGGTGGGACAGGGAGGAGAGAGGGAGAAAGGAAAAAAAATATTAGTGACTGACATGATTTTGGCAGTTAATGTGGGAGTGAGCTTTTACTTGGGGACCTCTCTTAGGGGAGTGTGATATAATCGATGGCCTGTATATGCTTCTAGCCTTCAAAATCTCTCACTTCCTGAGTGTGTCTCCCTTGCAAATGAAGAAGAGGGAATCCTAAGGCATTTTCATAAAAATCTGCCCAATGCAAGGGGTGAGGCATTCTTGCAGAGATAACTTGCCCCAGGAACCAGCTATCTCCTGGCAGTGTGACTTCTTCCTCAAGGGAATTCTCACTGTTAACGTGGCATCACTGGAGCCACTAACAAGTCTTATGAAATCTGGGAAAGCTGTAAGCCCACATTCCTTGTTGCCACATCAGAGAGTCTCTCTGATTTCTACTGATCAAATTCTGTGTTTTCTTCAGCACATTCTCAATAGACTGTCCAAGGATTATTCATAATTTCACCCCTCTTCCAAATGCATTTTGTTTGCTTTGTTGTCCTGCCTGTTTTGGGATAATAACTTGGGGATGGCATTTAACTTTAATTAGATGACAGTTGAAGTCGTCCTCCAGATCTTTATGCCACATCTTTGTGGACACTGCATTCTCTCTGGGCCAGAGGATTTATTGCACATTAGTGTGAAAATATCTACAAAAGTCTCTTGTGAAAACATTGGCAGGTGCTTGCTGAGTGCCGTGTCATCTCCACAGCCACAGGGGATCACAGCTGGCAATATATTTTGACAAGCTGACTTCCAAGTGTTAATATCAAAAATGGAAAATAAGCCTTAAGTAGGAGCAGAGGACTTGGGCTTCCTTTGTGTGTGCATTAGCTTGAAAAGGAATCACACATTAATATATTTAATACACCTTTCAATGAACTCCACCACAGAGACGATTAGATCACAGGTCTTATGAGGAGGGGTTGAGTTGTAAGCTGGAAAAGAGGGTGCTCAGGGGAGACCTTGTCACCCTCTACAACTACCTGAAAGGAGGTTGTGGTTAGGTTGGAAGTCCATCTCTTCTTCTAGGCAACAAGTGACAGGACAAGAGGAAATGGCCTCCCAGCTGCACCAGGGGAGGTTTAGGCTGGATATTAGGCAAAACATCTTCACCGAAAACGTTGTCAAGCTCTGGACCAGGCTGGCCAGTGCAATGGTGGAGGCACCATCCCTGGAGATGTTTAAAACTCATGTAGAGATGATGCTTAGGGACATGGTTTAGCAGTGGACTTGTTAGAGTTAGATTAATGCTTGGACTCGATGATTTTAAAGGTCTTTTCCAATCTAAACAGTTTTATGATTCTAAGCAATTTACTGTACTTTTTGGCTGGTGTACCTCCTTCACTCAATCCCACCCATCTACTGAGGAGTCACAAGAGATGCAGACCCCGTTGCAGAATTTCATGTGTACTTTTCCAGGGTTGGAATGAATGTTATACTCCAGTGGATGATGTTGTTAGGCTGCCATCACACAGAATAACAATTGTTCTCCTGTTGGGAAGGAGGTTCTTGAGTAGAAACATCCAGTAGTGTACTTACTGGAACATATTGTCCTTCACAAGGGCTTCATAAAATACCTGAGGTGTTTGTTATGGATTTGTTGACTATTCTCAGAGTAACTAATGTGCCTGATGGGGTGGATGTAGGAGCAGGTATATGTGTGATAGGTACATTTAGATGTTTCCAGGTTAATAAGACCAATAATTCCAAGCTCTCAAGAGTAAAGTTTGGCATGATAATTTCCAAAGATGTGTTGTGTTTTTTTTTTTCTTCTATTGTGTTCTTTTTAGGCTTTTTTTTTCCTAGCCAGATTTCAGGAACAATTATGGTAGAGAAATGCTTGGTTTTCTCACAAGATGTAGGGGCAGGACTTTGAACATCTGGGCTTCTAATGTTTGGTCAGAAAACCTTTTTAAATTTGTGGTTTTTTTCAGTATGGCTGCTTATTCCTAATCTTCATTCTGATTCATAGAGTACTTAAACCCATGTTCCCCCTCACCTAGGTGCATAATAGAAGTGCTATTGTTAAATTATGATTTCTTTCTGAGGTGATTACTCTTAACATGTCCAAGTATCATTTCTGTCCTCCTCTGCAACACATTCAGGTTTAGTGGTGCATGTAATTGAAGTTCATAGCTTTGGAACCTTTCTTGACTAATATTTACATAAAACACCTTTTCAGTTTGTTTAATTATTGTCTGGAATAGGACCTGCTAATTTTAAAAAGAGGAAAAGATATTGATTTTCCTTTAAGTTTGTTTGTCAGAAACAGTGCTTTGTGCAGCTCAGAAGGTCTTCTCTGGATTTGCTGATTAGGGATACACAGTTCTCCTAAGCTTGTAGACCTTTGTCTCACTGAGCAGCTTTTCAGAGCCTGTGATGGGACGTTAATCATAAGAAATGGATAGGATGGATATGGTTCTTTCATGGGTGCTTGTTTGTCCTTCCTGGGAATATTCACTTTTTGGAAAGCAAAAAAAAGAGTGGAATTTAAAAGACAAGTGAGAGACGCTGACAACATTTCAAGTGAACCAGCTCTGTACATGGAATCTATTTATGCTGGTTTCTTTGTCTGCTAAAAACTGGTTTTAAATTCTAGGTGTTTTTTTTTTCCTCCTCTCCTATCAAAACAGATACTACTATAACTGAGTTCTCACACGAGCTGGTAATTTTCCTCCTGGAGATTTTTTTGGCTACCTAATAAAATTTCTACAAATTCCAGCAGTACATGGTGATTACTGACTAAGGAATCCAGTTTTATTTTGTAGTCAATACAGAAATATTTATCCACTACCCCCCGCAGGAGCCGGGGGGATCCACGCTCCTGAAGAGAACTTGTCCCAGGATTCACTTCTCATGGTGTTGTGACATCAGCCATTGGCATTGGAGCATCTGGTGAAGCCCCTCCAAAATGAAACAACCTGTTGATTCTCATGAGACTGCTCAGGGATGAGCAGGTACAGAGGCAAAGCTACTGTCCCACCACTACTGAACTGATGAAATAGGAATTTGGACTGTGGATGCATATGGATACATAAGTGAGCTGGATCTCCTGGGCAGCCAGTCCAACACCTTTTGCCAGGAGTGGATTTGCTTGGAAGAGGAAACCAAGACTGTTGTAAAAATGTGCTGCTCATGCTCTGAAAAGCAACCAGCTTGTTGCTGTTCTGCCTTTTCTGTAGAGTGGCTGGGCCATAGAGGTGCTTGTGCTCCAGCTTCCTTACAGATTGCAGTAGTGATTTTGGTTTTTTTCAAATATTTTTTTTCTTCCCCTGGCAGTATGGTGAGTGTTTTCAGGTTGTGATGACAAATGCTTCTTCTGGGAGTTTCTGCACTAATAAACAATGGCAACAACAGCTTGTTCTATTTCATGTTATAGCTTCAATTTTAATGACTCATGAGGCACGAAGAACTTGAGCACCTAGCTGTTTATTGACGGAGCTTAAAGACACCAAGGACTGAACTGACAGAGGGTATCATTAATCAACAGCCTTGTGCAAATGGAAAGCTGGACCAGATTGATTCATCTTCAGCCCTGTCCTAAAGCTTGCCAAGGTGAGGGGCTGGAAGACTGGCAAGCACTGCAGCTCCCAGAGGTGGGAGCTTTACCCCCAGAGCCTGAAGGACTCTGCCCTCAGCATCCCCCACAGCTGGCTAGAGGAGGACAGTGCTGGACCCATTGGTGTCAGGGTCAGAAAGGATTGTCACAGCTACCTCACACTGTACACCTGGAAGCAGTGAACATCTGTCTGGAGAGAAGAAAACACCGTTTTCAGCCTTTACTGACTTTGACACTGTGCTCCCATTTGAGTTCAGAACTGAGTCATCTTGAAAGGCAAATATTATAGCTGGGTTTGCTTCCTTATCACTTGTCCAGTAGCCTTCATTTGGAAGGAATTTAAAGAATAGATCTAAAGATGTTTCTGAATTGCATCTTTTTTATCATTTAGTGCTATGGGTAATACTAATACATTAATAGGAGTTGCACAGTAGTTAAACATGGAGACATGGCTCCTGTCTCAGGGGGCTTGGAGCCAATTCAAGACAGTTACAGAAATGACAGAAGGTGGCACAGAACCTTGCAGATCTTTGAAACCTGCAGGGAGTTTGTCACATCACTAGCAGAAGACTTCCTCTGCCATGTGCAGCTGGAAAGTTGAGTTGCTCTTATTAATCCAGTGGTGGGAACACAGATGGCCCTGAGAAGCTTTGCACTCTGTCCACAGACCTGCACATAGAGGAGCTGTGGCTGCAGAAGGTTTAGGTGGAAGAAAAGATGCCAAGTTTCTTCTCTCTCTTCATCTGAAAGGAGGTTAGAAGTTCAGAGAGAAGCTGAAGAAGGCATAACATGAACTAAACCATAAACTGTTTTGTCCTCTAGCATAACACCTCAGCAGGGCTGTCATCAACATCTGGATTGCCATAAACTGAGAACGGATGAGCGACTTGCTTGGTGAATCAGCTGGTAAAGTTCTGTGTGCTGACAAAAATGGAGAAAATGGGGTAAACAAAGAGATGACTGGCTTTTTCTGGTGCAGACTTTGTGATGCCTGCATGTATCTCACTGCTCGTACTTAGTTTGAAAAACAGTTTTGTTGCAGTAAGAGCCAACTGCATCATTCACCTGCTTATTCTTCCAGCTCTCTGTTGAAAGGATATCATTACAAGAACGTGTTTCTTCAAGGCATCCTATGTGTGGAGATTCAGTAAAAGCTTTCAATCTGAATTAGGAGTGTGCTACCTAGGCATCAGGTTTTATGAACCTAGGATGGATGTATCTCTGTGAAAGGATTTCAGCTTGGGGAACAGAAATAGAACCTTAAGGAAAGCATGAACTCAGTAGAAAACACAAAAATACAGTGTTTTTCCTTTGAACTCAATTTATGGATGTTTAGGATTGACATGCATTTTTCAGTGGATTAATAGATGACATCCATATTTTAGTCAGGAATACACAGAAGTGCCTTTCAGTTGCTGCTACTGTATTTTACCAAGAGAACACAGAAAAGACACCAAAGGAAGTTAGTTTAACCATAGTGTTAGGCATTACTCTTCCAAAAGAAAGATGCCTAACAAACATTTTGAATAACAAAGCACTTGAACGGCCATAACTATGTAATACAGCTTTTAATAAATCTCTGTTTCAGTTCAGCAGTGTTTCCCCATCTGAGGAGTATTTCTCTTGGATGAACATAGGTTATTAGTGTTTTCCTGAGATTGAGTTGGAGCTCGGCTTACTGAGAAGTGGAAAGCTTGTTTTTTTGATCAGAAAAACAGGTGTCACAGTTATTAGGTGTTAGCTGTCAGCTCTGAAGAAGGATTTGTAAGTCTGGAAGTGTCTTCCAGCTCTATCAGGTGAATTCCCATGGACTTCATCTCAGAGGACTTAACTGTTGGCACATAGACATCCTTTCTTGCTTTGGAAAACCATGTGGCCTCTGGTCTCAAGAGGACACGGGTCTTCTGTGTGTCTTGTGTGCCAGCCTACTGCAGGTGGTTTGGGTGCTGAGGGCACCTCTCATGTCCTGACATAGGTTTGTTTAGATGCCTGATCATCACTGTTGTCACTGTGTACGTTCAGGCTGAAATACAGCTGCAGATGGTTTTGCTGAACAGCCAAATCTCATGTAGATGCTAGAGACATATCTTAGATCACTATCAGGACAGAAGTATTATTTTTATGCTTTCCTGTTACTGTAGTATCAAAATCACACATAATATTAGAAAAGTGACAGTAAATGTGACCTTTGTGTGAATACGCACTTGTGGGCAAAGAGGGGATGTGGGAAATGCACTGGGAGGTGTAATGGGGCAGTACTGGGAAGGCAGGAGTGGATTATAAGGCTGTTGAGCTTTGTATGACATGAAAAGTGGTCTGGGCTTGCTGAGTGGTTACAGGAAATCCGTTTGATGACTTAAGTAGTTTTCCCAGACATGCCCATATCTCACATCAGCACCAAGCTATGGTGGCTAGTCTAGATGAGAAAAAGATGGGTTTAATGCATCATATACCTTGTCTTACTGAGTGTGTTTAAAAGTCTTTAAGAGGACTCCCCAGTGCAAGGAGAAACACAGAATTCTCTTGACTGGCTAACACATGGAGACTCAGTGTGTGCTCTCTGCTCCAATAGTTTAAAACTTGTTAGCTAATACACATATTTTCATTCTGTTATTGGAAAACCAATTTATTCCAAATTACATATAGCATTATGTTTTCAGGCTATGTTGGACATGGATTTCAACATGGGGCTCTTCCAAGCTAGTGCGAGGAGACACTGGCACAAAATTTTCTGGGACAGGCAAAACTTTCATCTTCAAAACTACCTAAAAAGTACTTCTTAGGTAGAAGGCCACCACCTTCTCACAAAGTGAAAGAATGACCAAGCAAATAAGTGACTGTTGATTTAATGCTGTTCCAGCTAGGAGTGATTGATTTTTAAAAGGTGAGGTTTTTGAAGCAGAGCTGTTAGGAGGAGAATTGCAGCTAATTGCTCAGGTGTAAATGTAGCTCTGTGGCTGGATCGAGATCATCTTCTCAGAAGCATTTTTCACACTTACAGTCATTGGTGAAACTAATGGTTGAGACTGAAGATCCCATAAAGCTGTTTTGCCTCTTGCCTTCCTGTCTTGCTTCATAGTGTTTGTAAGGCATGCTCCCTGATCAGCACACAGCCTGCTTGTAGCGTGTGGATGTGGCGTGGGCACTACTCAGAACCTCTAACTACTTAAAACCATCTTTGGTGAGGAGTGGAAGAAAACCATGGCACCTCTGTGTCCTGTGCAGCATTTCCCCCTCCCTGTGCACTACTTACTCTTGCATGGGACTGCAGCACCTCATTCTGTCACTTACCAAGAGCAGTGGTGACGTATTATTTTTCACAGTACAGAGAGATAAAATAATCTCATTGTGGTAAGTTAGCTTGAATTGTCACTTCACGTTGCTGTTCCTGAGACATTTGTTCAGCATCTGTTTACTGCCTGGGCCTTATCAACACTTCCCAAGCTGTACTGTTTGGAAACCTTAGGCTTGAAACGTTGCCAGTACTGCTGAATAGTTCCAGTAATTTATTTTTTTTATTACCTGCTTTTTGACTTACCATATGCCAGGGGCCACATGGATTCTTACAAGGATCCAGTGGTATGATGCTGGTATCCTATCCAAAGGACACAGCTGGAATAAAAGGGGAAAAACAACCTAGGCAACAGGGAAGATTATCAAATAGTGTGACTGTACAGGGCTTCAAAGGATCAAACAGCTCATCAACCTAAACTTCAGTGTCCTGGATGGAAAGATGTGCTCGTTTTAAAGCTGTGCTGGTTCTGATTTCAAATAGGAATGTTATCATTTAGTGTGAATCATCACACAGAATAATAAGCTACAGACCAAAGAAATCATCAAGGAAGTATTGCAGTTTAGGTGGCATGACCTTACTCCAAAGCTGTACTTCCCCTTTGCATTGTTTGGTATGTTTAACATTCCAGTCCTCCTATTTATTAATTTGGGGATAATCAGCAGCAGCAGCTTTGCAGATTCGTGTGACTTTTTCCAAATGACCTGAGGTTTACTTTTAGTGTCAGTTCAGAGTCTCTCTAAACCTTAGCTAAACAGTTTATTAAATTTGAGAAGTCACTTTTTATCACTAATTTGTATTTATTTTTAATCATTAAAGTTATTTATTTAATCTTCCCTCCTCTCATATTAAAAAAGAAATAAATTAAATGCCCTGTACCTCCTAGCAAGATGTCATAAAAATTGATCTGCTGGGAATTTTCCATTTACTTGCCCGTTACATTCTCAACTAATGTTATGTAACAGAAATAAATTAGAGGGGAAATATTTTGTTGTTTGGCACTCCTCAGATTATGAAACAATGTTTACTTGACTTAAAATACTGAATCCATTCCAGGCACGAATAAAACTTTGAAAGGTTTATGGAAAGAAATAGTAGACTTCCTTCACATTTTAAAGAAGGAATTTTTAAAATGTTAAGGGTCACCAGTCAAACCCTCCCTAAAACTTCACCAGGGGCTTGAAAGATTTTATTTGTTTGATTCTATTTTCCCCCGTACAAGTGCACAAGGACACAGAGCAGTCAGAGTTCAACAAGTTGTTGAACATCTTGTATCTTGGAAAGTAGAACAGGAGCTGTTGGAGCCTTTATAAAAGCAATCAGAGTTCAGACTCTTCTTTTTGTACCCTATAGGAAAGTGCTGAGATAAATGCTGGAGGGCTGATGGACTTTCTTTATTTCAGGAGCTTGTTATGGGAAACAGTCGTCACGTTTGAGCGACTCCAGAGTCTGATAATTCACAGCCGGTCAGTGAGTCACCGTGTGGGTGGGGAGCGGGGCAGCAGGAGGCAGGGTGGCAGAACCTGTGCTTTGCTTTCTCTGACTAGAGCCTGTTTATGTGCCTTTTACACAGAAGGAAATAAATAGACAGGGTGAAACTCCGGAGCTTAAAACAAAATTTCCACATCTTTCAGTCTGAGCAAGGTTTCCCATTTTGGGCTCTGAGCTGATGGGTAAGTCCCTAACTCAGGTGAAACCTGTGCAGCCAGCTCTCTCACATTAGGCTTCTGGAGACTGGAGGTCTCTTCTTAGCTCTTTCCTTCTGTCCTCCTCCTGCTCTCCCACAGGCTATAGTCAGGACTATATGGGACAACTGTAAGGCTTCCCATACCACGGGCATGACAACTCAAATGCCAAGATCCTCCAGAAAAATTATCTTAGGCCCCCCCTGCTTTGGCAATGGGGTTGGACTAAGTGATCTCCACAGGTTCCTTCCAGCCACTGCCAGTTAGTGGCTCTGTGATTCATTCTGGCCTCATGCTGGATCTTGGTTGCAAAATAAACCTTCAGATAAAAGGATATTTTACATCTGAATCACAAAAAAGAGGTGCAAATGAAGGCTGGGGTGCTGAGGGGTGGGGACAGCTCAGGCTCAGCTGGGAGCCTACCAGGAAAGCCTGTCTTAGAAATACTGTCTGTGGTTATTCTCACAGTCTTATTTTTCTTGTGTACAGCCTGTCTCATGTGATGTCATCTTCTCTCTCTATTTTCAGTTAACTCAGTGTATGTACAGAGTTAATTATCTCACAGATAATTTTTGAAAGGTGGAGTGGCTTTCAGGCTGGAGTTTTATGCAAGTAATGTAAGGGTTTAAGATGAAACTGTGGCACAAGTCCTGTGTTAGATAACTAATATGAACAGTCTCTAGCCCTGAAAAGAATTAATAGTCTAAGCAAGATGGGTCTAAATGAGTGGGTCACACTGGGAGACCCTGAGGAATAAGTGAGAAGAACTGGAAGAATTCTTGCTTGCCGTGCACCTCCTGTGAGTTCAGTTAAAGCCGAGCACTCCAGCGAAACCAACTGTCACTAACAATGCTAAACAGGCTGTAAGTGCTTAGTTGATATTGTTAACAGGTCTCGTCAAGGGTGGAACTCATCTTGCCTGATTGTACTTGTCTGCCAAGAGGGAGTTAGTGGAAGGTGACTCTTCTGCAAGCGACCGTAGAGCGAGCTTAAGGAGAAAACCTTGGAGGAAAGAGTAAACACTTAGATGACCAGTTTAGATGGCCAGTGTTAGGTGATGTGACTCCAGTCCTGCTTTGCCCTGCTCAGTTCTACAGGCACAAGTATATATGTATATAAAAATGAAATAACACAGGCTGTGGGATCAGGACTATGAACCTGAGCCTTGTATCTCATGAGGCATGTTGTATGTTCATTAGGGAACTTTTTTTTGTGGAATAACTTAAGTGTAGGAGTTTTATCCTAGTTTAGTTAATGGTAGATTATCTGGAGTTTATTTTGGTGCTTATCAGTCTCAAATATAGGCCTCTTTAACACCTCAGAATCATGTAAATGCATGTCATTTTTTACTAAAAAGGAAAAAATGTCTGTAATTGCATGCACATGGATAAATTTATCTACCTCTGATTACCACCTTTTCCTTGCAGACAGATCTGTGATTGCCACTGAATTAGGGATTTTATTCTCTAGTCTGAGTCCCTCAGGTTGGAAGGGACCTCAGGAAGTCCTTACTCCAAACTCCTGCTCCAGACAGGCTCAACAGTGACCTCAGATCAGGTTGCTTGGGGACGTTTCCAGATGGGTCTGGAAAATCTCCAAAGATGGATCCTTCACAAAGCCTCTGTTCTGCTGCCTAGCTGTCTCCAGGGAGAGGACCAACCCTGCTCTGTTTTCCCTGCCCACCTTTCCTGGAGAGTATGTGTAGCTGTCCCTCACAGCGTGCCAGTTGTGTAAGCCATTCCTCCCTCCCTCTGACTCCAACCGTGCTGCGGTTCTGTGTCTGTATGTGGAGCTTTAATTCCTCCTGTTTTGTTTATGATGCTCACATGGATGAGGAGTAGGTGGTAATAGCGTGAGGATTGGAAAAGACTCAACAATTTCTCTTCCACATCATAGATAAGCAGCAAACCTGAGACAACAGGTTAAACCTACCAAAGATTCCTCTCTTCATTGAAGGAAGGAGTCTCCAACAGCTATCACTCCCATTTTCATTACATAGACTTGAGGCTTAGTTGACTGTGGTGCCTCCCCTGTTGCAAGGTGACCTTTCTCACCTGTTTCCAGAACTAGGAGTGGAGAAGAAGCCCCAGTTGTCTTGCTAGAAATTACAAGTTTGTCTTCCCCCATCTTGGGACTCTTGATCCCTAGAGGGTAGTCTCTAGATTTCCCTCCTGCTTTGCAATGCAGGTCTTGGATTCTTAGCTCCTCCCTGGTGGTGTGCATACTCACCTCTTCTCACAGCTCCTTCACTTGGCAATTGAGTGCCACAGTCACAGCATCCTTCCCATGGAGGAGGAAACCCCAGGTGGGGTGCACCAATCTCTCCTTGGAGCCCGAGACCTGAGCAGTGGCATTCTTGCTCAGTAGTGCTGTTTGGGTCTAGGTGGCTGATGTGCCAAGGGCACCTGCTCCTGGTGGTGTTGGAGACCACGTGGCACATCAGCACCATTCGTGCACAATCCTCAGCTGGGGTTCTGGGCTCCTTTGCACCCCTGATACAACTACTGGGACACCATGAGCAGCACTTTGTCCGTTGGCCACGCAGCTCCTGCCAAGCAGTGTTTGCACTAGAAGAGGTGCTTGGCAGTCTTTGATCAGCAGCCACAGAATCATAGAATGGTTTGGCTTGGAAGGGACCTTTCCAGGTCAGCTAGTCCAACCCCTTGCACTGGGCAGGGACATCTTCAACTAGAACAGGTTGCTCAGAGCCCCATCTGTTGCAGACAAAAGCTATGGGTGCTCCCATGTCAGAAGGCAGCCAACAAAGGCTGGCTGGTGGAGCTGGCAGAGCCAAAAACATACAGTAGGCTGCAGAAGTTGACCCTCAACAAGAGCAACCAGTCACCAGATATTTCCTGCAGAGTTTTGCAGAAGTAGTAGTCTGAAAATTGCTACAGGCCTGTTAGCTGCCTCTCTGCATGTTTTCAGATGTCCTCTTCTATCCTGGAAACTATCTTGAATGCAAAAATAAGTAGCTAAATAGCTGCAAAGAGTGGGAGCTCCTGAAAACAAACCCCCTATGTTTGATGCTTATATGAAAAGCTGTTTGTACTGCATTATCCCTGGCAAGCAGGGAAGAGATGGGATGGTTTTATGAGAACTGTGTTTTGAGTTGATGGATGCAAACTTGCTGTGTGCAGGTAGCACTCATGGAAGGGTATTTCCATATTCCATATCTGAGATCTTGGTTGCCTTCAGCATTGAAGTCTCTTATAGCCTTTGGCTTGACCAGTTGAGACTTTCAGCTTCGGTCCATCACAAATTTTGCTGCAGTTAATCTGCTTTAATGTTCTTTAACTGTGGCTGCTCCTCTGGTGCTACAAAAGTGAACAGATACTGCAGCGTGCAGCACTTCTCAGTGTCTGCTTTTGGCAGCAGGGAGTGGTCTGATGTCTTGTGTGTTAATAGATCTTCCTCCAAAAGTCAGCACACCAAGGAGAGGCAGACTGCCCACGCTCTTTAGAATTAACACCCCTATATTGCTTCTAGACATTTACAGTGCAGGGCAGGAGTTTTATAGCATTTTTGGAGTTCTGAGTGCATCCCGGTCTAGGATAGTGTAGCCTCTTCCCTAGTCCTGAATTTTTGCAAGTGTTGTTACTGATGCCTTTGTGGTAAGTGTGTGGCACCCGTGAGTGCCTGTGGGTGGTTTTGCAGTAGTCCAGCACCATTCAGAACAACCTCACAGCAGCACAAACAGCACACAACGGTGTTTCCAAAATTTTCCTTCAACTTCTGTCGGGGGGGGGGGGGAAATCTGTTTTGGGACAGCCCTGTGAAAGGGATAGAGGAAAGGCAAGTTGGAGGATTCTGGCTGCAGAGTGAAGTTACTCAGCTGAGGTATGAGACACTCAAATTCAAGCATCTGCATTAGGTTGCTATTTGGCTCTCACAGCACACTGAAGAGAGCTTGATTTCATTTCTTGTTGGCATTAGAAGTAAACTTCTGAAGCCTTGATTTTTCTTTTTTCTCTCATGAGTCAGTATTCTTGACTTCCCAACAGCTCAGTCCATGATAAGCTGCTGAGCTGTTCTGGTACAAAATGGCTGCATCGTGTACGTACCCATCTGAGACACAGACTATGAATGTTCTTCAGATGGGCACAGTGTAGTTCCTTCTAGAGTGCAGTGGCAATAACTGACTTATAACGGAGGCAAGGAGGATCCAAACCACCTGGACATCTCCTTACACTGGCAGAAATAATGGAGCCACTTTTCCAAATCACCAGCTAGCAAGTTCTTTTTAATGATGGCTCTAGGCTTTTCTAGAGACCTAGTATCAAGGATACATAGTGGTGGTGCATGGCCAAGCTTTTGCCCTGTACTGATACCAGTAAATGAGGTGAAATAGCCTCTTTGGATAGGCATTAGAGCTGTTTATGTCTTGCAAGCAGTTCATAGATTAAAGGTCTCTTAACTGGTGCCTTGCCTTTTGTCCCCTTTCTCATGGGGATGCTGCTCTGAACAGAATTCCTGGAAGGACAAGCTGTGCTTAGTGTGCAGAGCTAGTCAGGAACCAAACAGGTGATGGTACCTAACATTGAAAAGATTGAAGAGCACTTCTGAGAAATTATGGGCCTCCTGCCCTGTGTCTGTTGAGTTTTGTAGTAACTCTCTGTGATATAAAAAGTAGAGAGCAGCAGACAGAAGAGGATTCCACAGCCTGGTGCCAAAAATGGTGAGACTGCTGTGTGAGGAAAGATTAGAAAGATGGAGAAAGTTCTATTGAAAGAGGAGATAAATCAGAGTGGATGTTTTGGTGTTCTAGAAACAGCCACTGAGATAGAGCTGGCATTAGTTCTTTCCTGTAGCATAATGACCAGAGGGGAGGAAAGTAATTGAGAGGCAATTCTTTCAATTTGATAAATATAACTATGTCCTATTGAGCTGTGTATTTGTAAGGCAAAAAGCTCATTGGAATTCACAGTGGTGCCTACTGCTTCTACAAAGAGTGGAAATATTTGCAGCTGATTTATATATATGAAGTCTATTCAGAAGGTCATAAAGACTGTCCATCATCTTATTGATGGGCTCTGCACTTTGCTTTATGAGCAGTTTTTGCCACAGTTTGTAGATGTGCTCCCACCTGAAGTAGTGAGGGGGACAGCTCAGTAGTTCAGCAGTTGAGTGCCTCTCTTAGATCTGTGTCTGAAACTGCTGTAAGACAGCCAGGTTAGGAGAGGAGTGAATGAGGAACATCAAGATTATATTGTACTCACGTTAATTTTACATTAAGTTATCCAGAACTGCAGCGTGAACCCTAGGGATTGTTAAAACCTTTTCAGATGATGATGGAGAGACTCTATTAATGTTCTACACTTTTTTTTTTTCCTAGAGTATATTTTTTTTAAATCTCTCTGTTAGAGTAAAAGACATTTTTTGTATTCTTTTCCTTTTCAATATACAGGAAGATTAGAGAAAATGAACTCCTCTTCAATAGCCGTGTAATCATTCGTTGTCATGCAGATAGGAATTTGATTCAGCTGAGTGATTCTCAAAGAACACGTGCGTGGATTCCAAAGTGAAATGTACTTCTGCAGGCTGATTTAAAAACTAGGTGTATTTTTTTTTAATTGGAGAAAGGGAGAAAAAGCCACGAGAGAGAGAAAAGGCTGGCAGCTTGTTGAAAATCAGAAGTGATCCTGCACTATCTTGATTTAATTGTAGTGCCTACAAACTTTTTTCATTAAAACTTTTTGGAAAGAAAGTAGCAGTCTCAAAGAGTTGAATGCCTTGTGTATCTCATTAGCTAATACTCAATGGTAGAAGGATGAAATGAAAAGAGAGCAAATCAAGACCCAGGGAAGAAAAGCTTTTAGGCAAGAAGAAAAGGAAAAGTGCATGTGTTTGAATGTTCAGCTCGTTTTTCTGATGGGCAGGAGATTTTTGGACATTTCAGATTAATTCCATAATTTGAATGTATCGCAAAATGCTCTGAAATTTCCGAGCTAGTCACTCTTCCCAGAAAATGACCACAAAAATCACTTGTGATGTTTCTGACGTGCTTTGGCTTTGAGTCAGACTGAGTTTCTCTTGTTCAGGCTCCCTGGCACCTCAATGCTTGTGTAGCCCTAAAACTGTAAAGGGCCTTCAGACCACGTGGGGAATTAGGCACCCACAGCAGAGTGGCAGAACCTGGCCCTTGCCTTTTGCTAAAACATGTACTGACTTCTGTTGAGGGTTTTGATGTGTAATTTTGTAATGGGCTCACTGCCTCCAATCCCAATTATGTCATGGCGCAGACTTGGGGAGGGGAAGGGGAATTGTTGTTCAAACTATTTTGGGGACAAACTGTCATTAGCTGCTTGTAATCAGATTGCACTGGCTTTGAAAGGAGGCTTATGAAGGGGAATTCTGCACAGTGAATGGATGATGAGTATGCAGATGGTCCATTAATTTCCTGCTTTGGGATGTATCAGATGAAATGTTTACCTGACAAAGAGTCCCAGTGAGTTGGAGAGAGGTGGCTGCTAAACTAGAAGTCAAGTCCCTAAGTGATATTTTACTGCACTGATCTAGACAAAATACCATATGTAATTGCAATATTGAGGATCTGCACAGAAACAGGCAGTGTCTGGAGGGAGAGACACTATATCTGATTGGACCAAATTGTGCCAGAAACCTAAGCAGCCTTTAGACAAACAAGCCTTCCTTCAGGTATGTATCTCTATGCTACTCTACCTCTCCCTCCATCTATCCCAGCTGCAAAAACATTACTTCCACAGCCTGGAGTAGTAGGGTAATGGAGGGGTAGACACTTCTTTTTGGCATGGGAATAGTTACTGGGTAGAGCAGCAGGGGTTGGAGCTGCTGGTGAATCTCTGCAAGCTCGTGTTATTGACGTTGCAAATGTCACTCCTTGTTCACCTCACCCACTTGAGCCTGTCACATCCCTCTGTGCCCAGCTCCTGAGGCTCTTTGACATGCAGCGTGTGATAACAGATGGGCAGCTGAAGGAAGGGGCTGGGAAAACGTTTCAGCCTTCTTGGAGATTCTTTATCTCCAATCATTGTTTGCTTTTGCCACGGTTGCCCACATGATGGAGGGAACCCATCTAAATTAAACTGTCTAGGGAAAGTCTGTGCAGGTTTGTAAGGATTTGATACAGGGCTGGGATATTCAGCTCATAACTCTCTGAAAAGCTTATCTGGCACCTACGAACTGAAGCCCTTCTGCTGTGCTTGTCTTCTGAAAACTGGAGATGGGTTGTTGCTAAGTAAACTCACTGTTTGCTTAGAGGGAATGACCTACTGGGAGCCAGGCAGTGCACAGCCCTGTCTGTGCTATTTTCACTCTTCCACTCTTGAGAACTTGTTAGGCTAAGTCTGAATTTGACTTTTTTTTTCCTCAAATGCTGTTTGTTTTTTTTTTTTTTTTGTTGTAAGTTAACTTCTAAATGTTTCATAAGAAAAAAAGGTTTAAAAAGTCAGCTTTTCTGTGTATACTAGACCTGATGAATTCAATTGTTCTTAACTTCCATACACTTTGTAGAGAGAAAATAAGTGTGTTGGGGAGAGAAAGGGCAAAAAAAAGAAGCAAGTTTTCCCCTCTTAAGTGAGTTTTATGAACATGCATGTAACTCATTTTAGGGTTGACTGAAGCCGCTCTGCTCAACATCCAGTTTGTGCTCAGATGTGCTAGAGACTGTTTAAAAGTGACATTCTAAAGCTTGTCCAGCAGAGCCACAAGACAAATGAAGAGTGGCTGAGGAAAACTGGGAGGGGAAAAGGGTGACAGAGATGACTGGAGGCAAAGTGGCTGGTTAGGAGCCTGCCACACACACAGATGTGGCAGTTTGATGTCTGCTGGGTGAGGTGACACCTGGAGACACACCATACCTCAGTCTCCTTCAGAGTTCTACATCTTGACTGGAGATAAATTGATTTTGCATAAAAGTAGTATTTTATGGCATAAATATCTATTAGGGGAATTTTATACATGTGGGCATCTGCTGTTGAGTACTTTTGAGGAGGGATTTTGAATAGATTTGGACATTAACCAATGTTAGGATGGCAGCTCTTAGCTTCCTTTGTGGTAACTGGAGAGAAACAATTCTGGTGCAATACAAAAGCAAACTGGGTGAGTCAGAAATGCTCTTCCACAAGAAACTGTAGTTTAGAATGAGTTGTAAAGGGAAAGTTTAAGTCTTCTTATGCAAAAAAATAGTTCTTATATACTTAGGATCTATTAGGAGATAAAAAGTGATGCTTAGAGTAGATATTTTTATCAAAAGGCCCAGGATTACTTGGGTAATGAGAATCCTTGTTAATTAATACCACACAGATTTGCCCAACAAATTATTTTATATTTATAGAAAAACTTAGTGCTGCTATCTTGCGTTTGACTTTCACTCTTTTTAGATGCTTGAGTAGTGAAGTGACCAAGCAAGCACTTTGAAACAGCTATTTGAATAGAAAATAGATTCTCCAAATGGCAAAGGTTAACTTCTTAAAAAAAAAAAAAAAAGAAAAATTCTTTACTCTTCATGGAGAATTTGATTTGAAACAGATTAAAACAGATTGGAAATAAAAAAAAAAACAACAAAAAACCAACCAAACAAACAAAAGGACAACTGCCCAAAGATTTAGGCCAAAACTTTCTTTTGAGTTGATAGCTGAGATTTCCAGATTTGGATCATTTTTCAGTATTACTAGAGCTGCTCTTTGTTGTTTTTAACTTGGTGCCTGAGGGTCCCAATTAAAGTCAGGGCTGGGCAGTGCCAAACGTGTGGCAGTGTGTACCAACGTGTACTGTTCCTCTCCTGATGAGCTTACAACACTGCTGCATCCTGCAAAACCAGCCTCCCAGCTTTTCTCCTGTCTTCTATTATGGCATTAGTAAAAACCCATTTTCAACAGCTTATATGACATAAACGTTGAACATACTTGTTCTAGGAAGAGCTTAAAAAATGCTAAACTTTAAAAAGTTTTATGTAGAATATAACATGTAATTTCTGTGAGTTCCCTTTACTCCTACTTCTACATTACTCCTATTGGAAGACAGAAACTTCCACAAGTGTTGATAAGCAGTCAAACTATAATAAAGTTGCAGGATCATCAATTAATTGCATTATCAAAAGACCAATTGCTTAATGTACTTGAATTGGAATTGCTGCAGGCGTAGGAAGGAAGCCACTAACTCTGTGATGAATGGCACTTAGAGTTAGAATTGAATAGCCTGCTCTGGAAAGGTATATTGGCATTTGATTTTTGCTTTAACTGCAGAATTGTTTCATGAAAAAAAAAAGATTGAGAGGCTAATAACAATTGGCTTTGCTTTGCATAATATTGTCTTATCCTTGCTATAAATCTTTGCCAATGTCAGATTTGCAGGACAAAAAACCTCACATACTCCTCAAAGCTCATTTGTGAAAATACCAAGCTTTGAGATTTTGAAGTGAGGTTGGCATTAAAAGTTGCTAAATGAGCTTCTACATTTTAGATTTTATTGCAACATACCTTCTTGCTTCTACCCACTCTCTTTAGGGATGCACACAGAAGGTACAGTTACAAGATGTACTGGAAAGTGAATATATTTTCAGGGTTTTCTTCACAGATGAATAAAATACATCATTTTCTGGTGTGGCCAGGTGAATAAAGTATAGAGCAAAGAACAACAGCATCTGGGTTTCACTTCTCTATCCTCAAATCTGTTCTTGGTTCATGGCAAGACCCTAAAGACCAATATTAGCAGAACCTCAATATTTGTCTATATAAATGAACATCCTTTGATTATTTATTTTCATTCATTTGAGCAAGAGTACATACTGATGTGAGCAATGTGTTTTAAGGCCCTACCCTCAAAAAACGTTGATGGCAGCACCTTTCACCTAGGAGCCTGAAAGAACACCCTAAATCCCATCTGGCTGAGCCCCAGAGTCCTCTCTGTGGGACACTGATTGGGAGTGTCATCACGAAGTCAGGGAGACAACATGACTTTATTGCACTCATGGAGTGAATTAGTGAGAGACTGCAGGGTGCACAAGTCCTGATGACTGGTCTGTGAAGCACATCCTGTCAGCCCAGCTTTGTGGAGTTCATAGGAACCACCAGAAAAACACAGCAGAACTTATTTTTATGAACTGCCAGGCTCGTACTGCCCACTCTGTGTGAATTCACATTGCTGCTTGTGAAACTGGCCCACAGAAAATCACCTAGTAGTAAAATTAACAAAGGCTCCACTCACAGAAAACTGGGGATTAGGGTTGTTTCTACCTTCAACAGAGTGAAAATGCCTTACTTAAAACCAAACCCACACCTCGTGATCTTTCTTCTGCACCTGCATGCTTAGTGACAAAATATTCATTATTGCTTGTTGTGTAACAAGAAGAGATAAAATCAGGAATACTATGAATTATTTCAGTTAGTTATGGAATACTGTGTTTAGGACCAAACTGTCTTATCCATTCACTGAAAACAGTTTCTGTTTTTTGTGGTTTTTTTTTTTTTTTATGTTAAAATGATATTACTAATCTAGCTAAAGTCCTGGTCCTTTCCAACCATAGTGATTCTACAGCTTCTATTTGGGATTTTCTGATGGTCCTGAGTTGCAACATGTCCAAATGGACCGTCTTTGTTAAACTTCTGAACTTGTTTTCTGTTGGGTTAAAAAAAGCCCCAAAACCTAGGAAAGGAGTTGATTTGCTTTTTTAATGTGTATCTTCATTTTGCAATAATAATTTTTTTTTTCTTGATACTTTTATGTACAAACAGGCATGTTCTTGATAGTACTTCATATAAAGGAGGCCGTGTTGACCTTTCTCCTTGAGAAGGCTCTGGGTGTGCACCTCAGCCAAGTCCTGTTTCATGTCAAGATAAGCCCTGCATGCCTTCCCCTCGTGCCTGGGCTTCCAGGCAGGGGCATTCTGGTGTGGGCCAGAAGGTGCTTCCTAGCAGCTATGGTGTGCATCAGGCTGGCAGGATGTGAGGACTAACAACTCTTCTGGTCTGAGTTTTTCCTGCTAATTAGACTGACGTAGTCTGTGTTATTTCTCTCCATCCTGCTCTTGGCTTTTGGGGCGTGGGCTATTGCACACATGAGCAAAACTGAGACCAGCAAAAAGGTCCTGAAACAGGTCAGTAGTAGCTTCATCATTCATTTCACTCCTTCAAATACTAACTGTCATATGCACCACAAGAAAAACTTCTCCTCAGCAACAGGAACATTTCTGTAACTTTTCAATCATCTAGTTTAACTTGTTTCTGGATAGTGTAATGTGCTTCTGTCTATCCATAGGCAAATTTGTCCATTCTGATGCTGGAGTGGTAGCTCCTGTAAGATTTGTTGTTCACTGCATCTCAGAGCCCTTCTTTTTAATAGCTGCTGATGAGCAGTTTTTGATATTTTTAGCATCACTGGTTACGTGAAAACATTTTTGAAGTGTATATGCATAGCTCTTTGTGAGGTGCATGTTCACAAGCTGTTCAAACATTTGGTATCATCATTCATCAAAACCCATGTCTTGTTGGAACTTTCAAAACAATTGAACTTGTCCCAAAGCCCCAGAACCCTCACTGATGTGGTTATGAGGGAAACCCTAGAGAAAGTAAAAGATTTTAGCACCTACTTGTGAAAACAAACAAACAAACAAAACCACCCCAAACAAAATGAAAGACTTCTTAAAAAGCTTAAAACCTAAAGCAGAAGTTTGGGAAAAATAATAATTTTAATCATAAAAAGCAGTGGCTGGTGTCATAAAACACACTTTTGGGTTTTGAAGGGTACAAAGGCTTCTAGACAGTTGGTCTGCTTTGGATCCTGACTGATTTTGGATGGAAAGGGCTTTAGGCATGATTAGCATTGAGGTCCCTGGCTGTAGGTTTAGAAAGGTCTGTCTGTCAGAGAGAGGCAAGGTGGGGTGGGGGCTTATCTGCTTCCTTGGGTCTCACATTTCCATGGGAGGGTCTTTGAGCTCAAAGACCCAATGACCTTGTCCTGGAGAGCTGCTAGAGGGGCAGCTTTGCTTCATTGGTGCCCCTCTCCTCCTCCTGCCCTTCAGGCTGCCTGGCTGGTGTTACTGGTCTCCTCTGCACCTCTACAGAGAATTATGCCCTCTCTGGAATAAAGACAGAGCTTCTACCCTTCTCCTTAGACAGGGTGGACAGAGCAATCCTTGAAGGATGCAGCATGAGCTTGGCTGCTTGTTTCACTGCAGCATGACAGGAGCAAGGGGTCCAGGTATAAAAACTGCACCTCCTTTTTGGTTTTGATACAGCTGGCTGCGAAAATCCAACTTCCATCTCTATTAATGAGTGCCTGCTCTCCCCCCAGCCCCAGCCAGCAGGCCTGGAGGTGAGCAGAAAGGAAAAAATACATTAAGAGCAGCTACAAACCATCCTCATGGTTTATTTAAGAGCCCTGTCCTGAAGGCGTGACACAGTAACTTTGGCTGTGACCTTCCTCCTTGCTGCTGGCTATTACACGGAGCAGTTCCAGAATTAATCTGCCCCTCTGACTCAGTGGTGCTGACGTGCTAGACCTGCCTTAATCACTGGAGGAAATTTGCACTCGCTTGCAAGCTGGCGTGTAGGCTTTTCCATTTTTTAATAATGTGTTCTGAAATGTGTCTCTTCTTAGCTTCTTCCCTAGTAGAAGAAGAAAGCTTGAGGGTTTTCCCTGCTAGGACTGCTCAGCAAAACCTAAATACAGAGGCGTTTGATACTGTTAATTATGCCCAGTGCTAGTGATGTTTAAATCAGGGCAACTGCTCTGCATGTAGTATTTACACTGCTCTTAACCTGCATAAGCACTGGTGGGGCTGTGGCAGGTGAGTGTGGAGCTACACCTGGGTTCTCCATAGTTGAGTCTTCAAGGATTAGTGCACTCTTTGCTCACACACCTCAGTCTGCAGCGCTCTGTGTGTGAATGCAGCCACAGCATGTTTGTGTATTGGCTGCATCTTCGTTCTGGAGTGTTTTGTGAGTAAAATACACCATTGTTTTTCTTAGGTTCCTTTGGTGGTTTGCCTGGGCAACACCACGAGCAAAGTGGAGTGGCACTTGGCATCCCCTTGCAGTCCTGCTTTTAGGTGGTTAGTCCTGACACACAGTATATGGCTCTTCAGCCTCCAGCACAGACCCTGTCTTGAAGTATCAGGAGTGGAAAAAACAAACGGGTATTTTGTAAGGTTTAGGAAGGGCTGTTAGGAAACCATCAAAACAACCTCCTCTGTGTGAACTGAACCAGATTTAAGTTGGCAGAAACCAAATGACAATCCATAATTTACTCGGCTCCCTCAGCCATCCGTTCCTCCGCACTTAGAAAAACCTTAATCAAAATATTTGAAGGTAGCTGACAGAGCTGAAAGTGAGTAGCTTCAGTCAAACAAGAAGAAATCGGTGTGATGTTCCAGATCCTTTGCTTCTAGAAATGGATGCAATATTCCAGTAAACTCCAGCAGAGTTTAGCTGTCTTGCATCAGCTGAGAAATTAGTCTCAGACCTTTTACATTGTGGTAATTCAGCATTAAATGCTGCCTTATTACCGTTCCAGCTTTTTGATGGAAACACATTTTAGTTTTGGTTTTGAGAGTGCAAAACACTGCAGATAAAACTGCCACTGTAAACTCAGTCACGGGTTGTTGGGAACAGGGAATTGGCTGCTGTAAGAAGTAGCTGCATACCACCCAGAGACTCGAAACACTGGATGGAGTTGTCTCTACCAGAGGAGTTTACGTTTAGTGGCTGAACTCTGCTCAGGTAAGATGCACAACAAACCCTCCTGGCCACGTCTGACTCGTGAACCCAGCCAGGACCCAGGCCTGAGCACTGCCTTTTTTTTTTACCCCCATTAAATATCAGTATGACGCACGTTCACTACTTTTAATCAAGTAAATTGAACAAATTACTATTAATCTAGTTGGTTTGATCTGATTTACAGAGGCTATGGTGGTGAACTTTTTAATTCATAGCTTTTTTTGTGTAGCTGCTTGGCTTTTTTTCTACCGTGTCCCATTTGTTTCTTATTTTACTGTTACACTTTTATTCTAGCTATCCATTTCAGATGGCAAGTGTTGAGGCATGGGGACGTGCTTATGATTTATTTAGTGGATATAAAAACGATGCTAATGCAATAATCATCAGATATAACAAATATTTATGAAAGTCATATCGCTGTACCTTCCCAGTTAAGGTAAAAATCCAGCCTGCTTGCTGACAGTATTGTCTTTTAATTTCCCCCTCCAAACATGTAATCATTAAAATTACATGATGGGAAAATCTCCTGAGACCCCTAGAACACTATCTACCAAAGGAAAATAAAAAAGAAAAAAAAAACCCAGTTCTTGTCTGCTGAAAAATATTCAGGAGAAAACCATCAAGTTTCTCATGGATCCTCTGGCCTATTGCTTCTACTGGGAATTGACTTCAGTTATGGATGTCACAATAGAGATCAACCTGTGCTAGTGGGTATGCTTTGAAGGCACAATAATGGTGTGTCACCGAGATGACTGATGCGTGATTATTTTCCACCATCCTTTATAATGTGCTGTGTGCATTTTTAATGGACACATATGGCTCCTTTTCATCCTCGCTTTCTATCCAAGTGCATCAACCATTTGGTCGGAAAACTTCCCATTTTTATGACGTATTTTTCCTTGGGCGGTGGGTAATATCTGGGGAATGACAAATGACCACATCATGGACAAAACAGGCGGGGAGCTTTTTCTCATATGAAGCTCTTCTTTTTATATCCTATCTTCCCACTGACAAAACATAAATATGCATGCACAGAACTAATGCAGGCTCAATCTAGCCCATTTTGGGGGTGAGGAGCAATGCCATCTGCAGACACACAGTTCCTGGACAGAAAAATTTTCTCTCTTGAGGGATTTTTTTGTCACAATGAAGCAATGAGGCTTTCGACTTGTCACTGGGAGGAAGATGAGGATCCCTCTGGCCAAAAATAGTCAATGTGCAGTGAATGTCGTTTGTCTGGTCCCAAATAGCAGTGAGTGTTTTTTTTTTTTTTCCTTGTATAAAATCCATCTCTTCAAAAAGAGATGACTCAAAAGCCTTGTGTAATTTGTAGCTACCAAAGTCCCGTTGCTGAATGCAGCTGCAGAGGAGCAGAGGGAGTCCTTTCATCAGATCAGAGCGATGGAAAGCTAGTTGGAGAGGGGTGGCTGTCCTCTCCTGCCCTCAGTGAGGGAGGGAGGGCCCATATGTATAAAAAGACTGAATACCAGAATCTCTCAGCAACTTCTAGAAAACATGTTTCAACTTTATAGAGAGATCTAAAGTGAGCGTGGGAAAAGTCTGGAAGAAGGCAAATGTGTTTGGTTTGGCTTTCATGGGCTTTAGGAAGGTATCTGGTGGAATGGGGACAATAAAGTGACATGCTGAAGATACAGAAGGCTGGTCAGGAAGCACTCTAGGCCTCTGAGTTCTCTACCAGCACCCCATGCATGAGCTGTGCACATGCCAATAGGTGGACAGCAAAACATATAAATAGACATCTGGCACTGCAGAGCAGGTGTCACTGGGAGGGTGAAGATTTCATCCCACCATTCTCCTAGGAATGGGACCCCCCCTAGGCTCTGAGTGGTGGCAGGCTCATGTCACCTTAGGTACACAGTTTTCCTTCCATAATTGAATCCTCTCTCTTTCTCAGTTTTGCTTTCAGACAAGAGTGCATGTTCATTACTCATGCAACACACGAGCCGTACTGATAAGCAGAGGGGTTAATAGATAGTGCTTGCTGCAGCTGGAAAAATAATGCTCCCTGAGAAGAAAGGTGATAGTTTCAAACATGGGCTTAGTCCTTCTGCATCCTGAATCATGCAAAGCAATATAGGCTGTTGTTTTAAACTTACTTGTCTCCATTATTTTGGCAAAAAGTAGGATGTTGAAGAGCCTCTGAATATACTTAGCATGTATTATTCTGCAGCACACAGTCAAACAGCATATTCCTATTGCAGCAGGATTGAATCCGTAGTTTTTTTCTCCTTCTGTTCTCTTAACTCATGGAATGTGATGGAGCAAAAAGAAACCCCCAAAACCAAACTGATTATTTTTGGACAAATTGTTTGTAAATGGTGCAGTACAGTATATCCTGCAAATTAACATGTGTTTACTTTAGGTGGGTTGTTTATATAATTCTTTGTCAACACTGTGTCAGACCCTTCTGTGCTGTGTTCAGACTGCATGGTTTTACACCACTGTCTTAGCATATTTCACTACAGCAAATGTTTCTCTTAAAATTTATTTCTTATTTTCTGAGCAGCAAATAGCTCTGGGAGGATTCAGTACAGCATATAACTCCAACAGATCAACAGTTCTTTTGCTGAGTTACGTTTATTGCATTTCTTGAACCCTCCTTCCTCCCAATAAAACAGGATTCTGACTAGGGATCCATTTCCCCACCCTTGCAGGCTGTGTTGCTGTTCTCACCTTTCTTAACTATCCATACCAAATATCTCAGTCTAACAGAGGCTGCCACAGATTAAAGTGTTCCTGTGGAATGAATGTTGTGCAGCTGTGGACAGTTCATGCCCAGAAGAGTCCTAAGGCTTCCTATTTAGACAAATGGTGTTCTGAAAGCAATCACTGCTCCTCTTTGCCAACCCCCAGTTCTGGGAGGTAACAAATAGCACTTTGATGCTGCCAGGATCAGCCTTTGTGGTGCCATATGCCAGCCAATTATCTCAGTGTCATTAGGCACAGAGCTAGTGTTTCCCACATGCCCAGATCATGCAATTAGTGTACTTGTGTGAAATGGGATTGCAACGTAACAAGGAGGAGTCAGAGGGTAGACTGGTCCAGCCAACTTTCAATTTGCCAGGGAAAAACCGCTATGCTGATGGTGGCTACTGCAACCAGGGGAGGAAGCTCTTAACTCTGCTGCTCTGTGCATCCTGGAATCATTGGAAAATTTAGGTTGAAAGGGACATCTGCCAGTTATGTGTTCTGAGCTCCTGCTGTGTCTTCTGCTCCTCTACAAACTTACATCTAATAGTCCAAGTCACTGATAATGATCTTCCACAGCATCACCACCACCATGCTCTTGGTGTCTTGGCTCCAGCCATGTCTATGCAGCACTCTGAGTGGGCTGATTTCTCCTACCTCTCAAGTGAATTTATAGCCTGCTTTGGGAGAAGTGTGTCATTGCAGCTAGACTGGGACCAGTACCCAAATCTAAAGGTAGCTCAGGCAGATCAGGAGCAGCATGAACACAGCCAGGGGGGGTTGAAGGTTGATGCACAGCAACTAGAAAACCATGGTACTTTGCTGAGATGTGCTGGTATTTTCTGAGCAATCCTCACTTGCGTTCCTTCTCTTTCTGAGTTACTTTTCCCTCATGTCCTCTTGGATACCACCTAGTTTTAAGGTGAACAAGTTATTTGTGCTTATATTTATCAGGGAGGAAGAGGATCTAGGGGAAGTCTGGGGTGTTCTGGCTGCTGTCTGTTACAGGAGAGGAATCCATGCTAGGTGAAAGCTGTAGCTGAATGACTCTGAGGTGCAGGAAGAGGAACATGAAAACATTAGTGTGGGATACAAGCCATGAAATACAAATCTCCATCAGCGGGCCCTAGTTCTCACCTAGGGAACCCAGTAGACTCAGCCTTATGATCACAGAGTGTGAGTGCTGAAAAGGGTTTCCAAGGGAAAAAGTTGCTGAACATGTTTTGATCTTTGCTTGCCTCTATATTCAGAGTGTCCTTATTGAGGAACCTCCTCTGTGATTCACTTAAAAGTTGCAGCAAAATTCAGCCCGAGATGAAATAAAAATCTGAAGCTATTAAGAACTGTTTGGTGAATTCTGAAGGACAGGCAAGACTTCCTGGTCTCCATTTAAAATTGATGGTGGGGAGGAAGGAAAGAAGAGCTCTTATAAAGGATGCTTTGAAGAGCTACATTCAGTTTCTCCTGGTCCAGTCTGCCCTGTGGAGGAACCTTCTCCTTCCT